>NW_014040177.1:33874-57601 GCF_001186125.1 Sphaeroforma arctica JP610 | reverse complement strand
CACTCTCTGGTACAAAATTCGAAGCGGGAAATACGTGGGGTGTTAAGAAAGTGTTCTTGTACTTGTGAATGCTACAAAGTCCCCATGGGTCTACAGAATATCATATCATCACCGAATAACTTATACCCTTCGGATGTGCTATAAGTCGCATCAAGTACCGAAGTATGTTTTTCAACAAGGCTGCTCACGACATAAGGATATAGTAAGTTTCAGTGGTGAAAGTGTGCTTGTGCTGTCTCCAAAGCGGTGATCTCCATCTAAATTGATGAAATACTGATAGCGTAATGTGACAAGGTGATGTTTTACGAAAACAAAATGTGAAAAGGCTCCGTGTCATTTGCGTCCAAGAAAAAAAGATCCACTATCGATTGATTACTTTCAACCAGTGCCAAGCAAATTAGCACTGACACGAGAACAATCTTTTGAAGTTTATATTATATCTGCGTGGATAGAATAATTGATGACATACCACCACAAAGAAACCCAAATTTGCCAGTCCTTCTGAAGCACTCTAATAACAATTGAAACAAATCACAAAACAAATGACGAATGAATAGCGCACCGATCAACAAACCTGTGGGGTTTCCCAATTCTCAGGAGTGAGCACCAGGACGCACTTGTCAACGTCAAAGATGTCCCCTCCGGCCAGATTGAAGATATCGACGTACACGATTTCAGTTGGCTTTTCCAAAAGGCGTGCCTCGAAAAACTCGATTTCGGGTTTGCCGCTCACGGTAATTGTATCGTGTGTGGTCACCAATACCTAAAGTGTACGAGGACGTAGCAGTCGCATCTTAACGGGGCTGTGTTATCATTCAGATCACAATGCATATGCTGCTGTTTTTGCGCTTTACAAAACTGACGTATGGAGCTCATGGTGCGGTGCCAGACATTAGTTAAAGTGACAGGTAGAGTGTCGTAAAGAGAGACATATAGATTCTCATACGAAGTAGCCATCAAAAACGCCTAGAATTAGCAAAGCATCCACTGATGAGATGCAAACGTGTGTATCAAATATATGCTACATTAACTGGGCTTATTTGACTCGATTTGTACGGACGTGAACAATCGTTATCATACCTCTGCAGTCATACTCGGTACCATGTACTCAGCTGGGATGTTCGATACTCCAGAAGCACCCGGCGGCGTCCATTGCATTCGAGCAACCATACCTCCAGTATATTCGTAAAAGTTGACCTCCATGGAGCGTACGGATCCAGCCTCCATTTAAAATGCCGAGCACTTAGATACGCACGAAAAGAGAATTTGAGTTCTGAAAACGTCTTGTTCAAGGCTAATACACAGCCTTAATAAATGGCATTTAAATCGAATTCAATACGTATCAATTTATATA
This sequence comes from Sphaeroforma arctica JP610, assembly GCF_001186125.1. Lineage (NCBI taxonomy): Eukaryota > Ichthyosporea > Ichthyophonida > Sphaeroforma > Sphaeroforma arctica. The sequence continues at coordinate 56,247 of NW_014040177.1, read as the reverse complement.
GCTGAAGGAATGTATTATAAACGTCAACAATAGCAGTTTTATAGTACATTCGGCAATGGCAGAGCCCGTGAGACACGGCAGTGTAATAATACGTCAAGCTTGCGACATGGATACGAGAACAAATTTACGCCCATACCTGTCATTTATTCACAACATCTGTCCGCAGATGCTCAGCCTATACAAAAAGGGGATAAACAAGATCAGCACATAGAATAAGGATCAAAATAAACGAAAAATATCTCACAAGGTTCACTTGGTTAAATACATACTGTTGCCCTCTCTTTGTCGATCGGGGTGGCAGCCATAATCGCTCGCAATAAGCTTGGTATTCATGTATATTCTCATGCCATCATCTGCGTATATGTATATTGTGTAGCTTCCTGTACACGGGAAGATCATCCTGAAATTCCAACGGATGAAGACTCTTTCGATCATTTCTGGCGCGCTGTAATGAAATCCTTGCGGATCAACGTTCCCCTAAGTAAGAACAGAGAATTAATGCGTTAGCTATAAATACTTTGAAGGGTGATGTTAGAATCTCGACCTGCCTGAAGCATCACTACGTTATCTCGCACATGGGAGAAATAAATAAGAAGCTAATCAATAACAAGCGGATGTAGCCAAGTAGTTATCAGTGTGTAGTTCACAGTATATATTCACATTAACAATATACCAAGAAACACGAAAGAAGCGCCTGAAACTTACCCGTAAGCCACCGATCACATTGAAGTTGACTCCTGTGGCATCTACACGGTCATAGTGTATGTGAGCCAGATTTGGATTGGGCTGGTTGTTACCACACCTGCTAGCATCTGAGTAGTCTGGGTAATATTGGCCGTAGGCTCCCCGTTCGGTACTGCCAGTACTGCAGGTGATTAAATCCATGTGATGCGTGTGCAAGTGCAAGCAGTGCTAAGATGCAACGCTCTGAGATTGAACAGTGCATCGTTTGTAAGACCGAGTATTTTTTAAATGTATGATACTCTTGACTAGCTAGTAGGTATCTGTGTACACACACACAGACGAGGTTATCACATCTAAGGTGAAAGACGAAAATTTTGTATTTGCTCATATATATACGGATACCCCAAACTTCAGATTCACGTTTGACAGGAGGTCAGACATAGCCTCCCTAAAATTGTCAATTTAGAAGGCTGTGAGGTTAAATAGAGGTGTGAAGAACAAGAAAACCCTAAAAGTTGGCTAAAACATAAAATAAATATAGGCTTTCTCTCTACTCTATTAAAAAAAAAGAGTTCTCTCGCTCTCGGTATTTACTCTCTCTCTCGCTCGCTCTCTACTCAGTAGAAGTGCTAGCTACAGAAACTCTACTAGAGTAGTCGTCTCTCTCAGAGAGAGGTCTATTACTAGTAGTATTTAAAAATAATATTTTTAAAAATAGAGCTAGTACTGACTATTGAGTAGAGAGGATGGTTTGGGCTGGGCCCTGAGGGCTGCCGCTGAACATCTGAAGGCCTGCCGCCTGACTGCCTTATGTTAGAGGCTCTGAGTCTGCGGCCTGAGGCCTGAGCCTGTCTCGAGACTCTGAGGGAGGCTAAATAAATACTATTTAACCCCAAGAAGAGGAAAAATAAGTATTGGTTTTTTAGGTTAAATACTTTTTTTTAATTATTTAAATATTTATTTATTATAAAATTACACCAGAATTGGAATAGAATTCTAAAAACAACAACATTGTTTTATTAAAAAAAAAAGGCAATTTTTAAAATAAAACTAAAGAGTTGTTCTTGGGTAAACGGTATATATATAATTATTTTTTGATCAACAACAAAATAGAAAAAAAAATATGGTTTGTTTTTTATGAAAGAAACGAAAACAATTGTATGCAGGCAGATGGATTCCAGACTCCAGACTCTAGTTTTCCACGTGATTCAAGATTCGATATTTTCTAAAAACAAATTTTTCCTAAAACCTGGTGGTAAAAAATATAACCGAGAAAATAACGAAATATTTAGTAAATAAATATACGTTTTCACTTTGCAGGTCTCTTTGCTGTATTACTTGTTGGAATTAGACTACATAACCAGTCTGGGACTGGGAGTGGGAGACCCATCGCTCATCAGTCCATCACTCAAGGCCAAGACCCAAGACCCAAGTCCCAACTGAAGTCTGAACTCTCTTAATTCCGAAGCTCCTCTCTGACTCTTCTATCAAGCGTACTCTTTCATCCTCAGTACAGAGTCATAACTACTAAGCTACGTCTTATGGTTGGTTATGAATTAAATAAATATTCAAGAAATAAAGTGCTGAAACTCAAAAGTCTGAAACAGAATCAAACATTATGTCTGCGGGGGCCAGGCCCGGGGGGATGTTTTCATATATATCTCACCCCGGTCAAGAGTCAACCACCCGGCAGCCGTTCTGGTTCAGGCGTCAGTTGTCTTTTGTTTGTTTCCAAAAATATTATTGTATATTGTCATTTTGTGGATTCAGAATATTTCACTGTCAGATTGGCTGTGCTTGTAAAAAAAACGCAGTAAAATGCGATGCTTTTTTTTTGGTGTTTTAACAAAATAGGATTTTGAAATTAAAAGAATGGTAATTATTTTGGCAATAAAAGGTTAAAACAAAGAGGAACAGTGCGCCGGTGGCTAAACCGCACTGCATTTTTTTTCGTATTGTCGGGCGCCTCATCCCAGTCACTCCAAGGAGTACCGAACTACACTCGTCCCTGTACCAGCAAGATGTACTTTTTAAAGTGATGATCGTCGACTCACTTGGCCCAAGCTTCAAACGGGAATTTATTGACCACTTCTTCCCATCGATCTTTTCCGAACCACTACAACGGCTATGAGAGCCATACCATATGTTCATACATTGTAACATACATACATTGCAACTCACCTTTTTCTTGAAATAAATAATATTATCCCTATTATTGAAACCTCGACCCAGCATGTCAATAATGCTGTCAGTATCATCGTTTAGCTCAATATACACGACAGTACGTATATAGGTTCCTGCTGTACTTCTGGTTTCTTGCAACAATGCCCACAGTGCTCTCAGTCCCGATTTCAGGGAAGAATTGGAGCCGTATGCTAGTCTCAAGGGGCAGCTCCTTCAGGCCCTCGCGGTGTATATGACTACTTGAGATTGCACCGGCATTGAACCAGGTCATACGAAGGCTGTTCATGGGCAAATCTGCCGTACAAATTCAGCCCTGCATTGCGTGACGTAGAAGGCTGACATCTTCGTCCTGCCTGCACATCTTATCGCTGGCGTTTGATGCGCATAGCAGGCGACTATTCCCCATTATGTGGAACCCTACACCAGACGAATTCTCAGACATGACATGGACTGATCAGAGAATGCCGCAAAGGAACGGCGTGTTGTGCCGACCTGTTGACTGAATTCATCTCGTCATTACCAATCGAAAAGTAGCGGTGACGGACACCGACATGGAACCGGTCGACTTCGCGTCCTTTCTGAAGAGCCCAATTGTGGCTCCGACTGATGTAGACACTAGCAGCACGCCTCAATTGTCAGCCACCAAGCTCACATTTGGGCAGCCTGCAAAGGCCGCCACAATGGTATACCAGGTAGTCAACAAAAATCAGCGAGCACAACAAGAGTTTGTGGTAGAAGCAGCTCGCAATTCCGCACTACAGGCGAAACTCTACGCAGTAGTCCCGATCTCGTGTAACCCCGAAGAGGAAGCGCAACTAGACAAAATGGTACATTTTGTGGTCGCCGAGGCGGCAGCCCAGTTATGAATCTTGTACTAGTTACTGATCCGGTTGCACGAAAACTAATTTACTTGATGTCCATTTATCCCAAACTTGAGAAGTTCTTTATAAGTCTCCAGCACGCTGCAGACGAGGTAGGCCTCTTCGTACGTGAGATATTCCGCGTTACACTTTATGCCCCTTCCATATCTACAACTTGTGAATTTAATGGGCTCTCAGGCACCTTTGGCGCCTATTGAAGGGGTTTGCCAACGACCAGTCACAGCCCGCCTCGACAATCGTATCAATGAATCCACAGGACAGCGTGACCCAGGCCTCAACGGTGGACTTACCCGACGATGACAGCGTCACCAGGCGAATATTCAGCGCATTCAGCGCCTGCGCAGTAGTGCTCATGACTAAGATCACAACGATCAAGCACGTCTCGACCAGAGTGACAGAGGTCACACACAAAACGATAGAGTCGCAAACCGCAAAAAAAAGGAACTTGCCTAATAGCAATGATATAGCACCTCTGTCAGTTGACTAAGCCTCTGCTTCTGCCACGTCTTTAACATCGGCATCGGCGGACAAGCCGGCTGTCAAGAAAGAGGAACAAACGACATGCTATAACTGGCTCGATTCTGGACCGCAGATGATAAGGAAAGTGCATTTAAGCACGACTGGTCGATAGTGGATGGATGGATGTACCCACTTTGGGAATTGATACACAAAGTGCTTAGGAATATTTTACTAAAGTATGTATTATTAACACTTATGGTACTGCGAATGAAAATACTATTTACCACAAAAGTTGTTCTTCTTTTGGGCTGATTCTTACATCTTGCAGACTAGCTTCACGGGACAGCCATTACTTCCCCACCCTACGCCGAGACCAGCAGGGCGCACAAAATAACGATATGTAAAATCCTCTCGTAAGTAAGATCGAATTTAAAATGTACTCTCTTTTATTCTGTCGAAGTAGAGGATTTAACCTTTGTTGTTGTTGGCCATCGTATCAGGGAGCTTGTACCTAAAAAAACCCTGAAACCCTGCAAACCAAAACATGTACAGTTCTTTAACAGGAGCCTAGATGCTTCGCAGCGTAATTATACTACAAAGCGGGAATTATTGGCAATATTTTTGGCTTTCGAGTTGTCTAAAGTCTACCTATATGGTACACACTTTAATATGGCATGTCATCAAAAGTCTTCAGTATATCCATCATCTTGTCGATACCCGATCATACATGGCTTTACGTGCGTTTAGTATTGCATTGCAATACGAAACCTGCTGACCCCTGCATCCAAGAGACCTAAGGTGCCTACATAGATCGCTCTCGTGAGATGTGAGCTAGATATGGCCTTCATTGGGCAGACAGGTGATAGTAAAACTTTTCAAGATTAGCATATTTTAATATTCAGTACATATGTTCATTCGATATCGTTGAGGCTGTCTCACCATAGTATGCCTGTGTAGCCGATTGATAATTGAGACAATTTTTCTGAGTTATACTCATTTAGTCTGGCATACCACTATTGACAACACGACAACCTTTGTATTGACGAGTCCAAGATATATTTATAGAGTGAAGGTGCCATGGATAGGCCTAGCTTCGGCCACCTGGCAATCATGCGCGAGTGTCATACCAAAATATGATTTCTTCGTGGTGTTGCGCATACTGGCCAGAAGTAATGTAAAATGTATGCACAACTTTTCAACGCCGGCAACATACAGTATCCTGCAAATCAGCCACGCAAAGGGTAACATCAGCGGAAGTATTGTAGTTGGATATCTGAGTGTGCGATACTTCCGTCGTAGAAGCTACACATGGGCGGTTTGGCTAGAATACTGAAGTATACAGAGTACTTGACACGCAGCCGCAATATGGCACAGTGCAGGGCACGTGGTAGAAGGTAATAGTGCTTTTAGCACTTTATCGCAATACCATGAATTTCACGATTTATAGACGCGACCCATTTCCTCAGAACTTCAGTACTGATCGTTCTGAAAATGTAGAACACGCCTGCATTGGGACTCCTCGGATGACACTTCACAACCGCTTTTTGAATAGATCTGTGATATGTAAGAAGGTGGTATCTGCAAAGACTATGTAGGAAGCATCATGGTCAGAACGGCAATATCTCGCTACAAATTTTATTAGAAGGGAGACAAGTGTTTCACTTTCTGAAGGCAATACAAAGCCAAATAGGAGTGGCCCAAGTGGTCTGATACATCTAGGAAATTTGCCATTCGATATTCACTTTATTTATTTCTGAATACCTACAATCCATCCCAGCATTTCGCTGATTTTATACCGTTGTTCACCCGATGAGACCGGAAACATATGCGTGAGGCAACAGTAGGCCATTATACCGACAGTTGATCGAAGTCTGTCGATCCGTTTATCATACGGCGGGAACAAACGTGATACCATACCAGCTTTACGATACCAATAGAATACCTTAGGGATAGCTTCAGCTTTTCGAGTACCGTCAAATAGATATATGGTATATCGGCCTGTCATCCATCGGACTATCACGTTTATCCGTGTAAGCTCCGTATACTACTCATACTCCGCCATTGTGTTAATTTTGAACTACAGCAATGTAATTATTTCGAGGAGGAATTGTCTAGCTTTGCGAGTCCCAAACTTTCTGCGAGCAGAATTTCCATATCGGCTTTGTTATTACCACCACCTGTATCAGGAGGAAGCAAATTGATTCCGTAAGTGATGGAAAGGAATTGATCATCCTCGACTAATTTAATCGTGTCAAGATCGTACATACAAGGCAACGATCTCGTTGATACGTTTGTAAAATCAACATATATATATTGCTCTTGGATACTCAAGTGCCTGGAAAATATGGGTATCATTATACACTCATTATATGGAAATATTTTGTTTTCGATGTAAAACTCCCAATTTCCGGTCAACAGATAGCAAGCCCCCGCCTCCCGTTCACAATCGCCGACAGGCCTACACACAGTATGTTGGCTGTAATCTAGTGTATAAAAATAGCACACCCCTAATCTTGAGCTAATTTGCACAAGTTATCGTTACCCAATGCGACAGTGCATACCTGATTTGTCGCCTTTCATTTGCTGATCGAGTGCTAATTTAGTATTCGCCAGGTGCAATATGGCTTCATCGATGGTGTTCTTTGCCACCAACTTGATCACTTTCACAGGTCTATACAGAGATGGGTGCGGGCAATTAAAGATAAGAATATACTGGAGAAATCGTCGAGAGTATTTAGTTCTTGCCCACAATTTGATCGCCTTCACAGATCAACAAAGGAATGTGTGTATTTTGTTCATGGCGAGAATATACTACAAAAAATCGTCAAGTTATGAATTATCATCAATGAGGTGGACGTATCAATTCGGGTGAGGCATTATTATAGAGAAATCTGCATGGCCTATATTGGAGTCTCATTAATAAGAAGAGTCTTTTGCCTCAGACTTAAGTCACATCAAAAAGTCAGTGATAGTGTGCGTGGCTATTTGAGCAAGGAATGCCTAGCGAGGTATAGCTCGACTCATAATCGAATATTGTTCGAAAGCACGCAAATCAAAATCTTTGAAATATGGTATGATGGATAAGATTCGTTGTTTTGCTTAGAATCTGTGAGGATTCAATCAATACTTATATACAAGCATAATTATTGATATAGGTAGATGTGCATATTTCGGTGTCTAGTTTGATGTTCGATTGAGTTTATTGATGACAAGAAGTGTAGAGTAGAAATCAATACTTATATACAAGCATAATTATTGATATAGGTAGATGTGCATATTTCGGTGTCTAGTTTGATGTTCGATTGAGTTTATTGATGACAAGAAGTGTAGAGTAGTATGCGTGTGTATTTAACAAGAAAGCTCTCACATTGAACGTATTGATACGCACACCCATTTATGTACATTTTGAACGACGAACGTTGTGCACAACACAAGTCAAAGCTTGAATACATTCATATTACCTTTTACTTCAGCATGGACAAGGTTTGATCATACACATTATGAGCAAGAAAGTGAGTCAATGATACACATACTTGCGTAGCTACAGGTATACATCCCCTTGATTGTACTATAATCATTCCGTGGGAATAGACCATTGCAGACAACATGATACTTTTGCCCACGAAGCTTTCCAGCACACACAGCGATCACACGCATGCTTCGCCTTCAAGCAGGCAAACGCAGCAGATACACGAAACGATAGTTACTATATATATATATATTCATACATATATACATACTTACTAAACGATAGTCACTATATATATATATATATATAAATCACACACACACACATTATATATATATATATATTATATACATATATATATATATATATTATATATACATATATATATTATATATACATATATATATATATATATGTATACATATATATATATGTATACATATATATATATATTTATATGTAAACATTTATACATATATACTATAAAACATATACATAGACAAACATACACACACATACACGCACACACACACATATATATATATACATGCATATATGCGTATAATATATACACATGCACATATATCTTACATTCGGTGTGATTCGATAGCTTAATATAAATCAGTGTATCGGCTATGATTGTTGAAATTACCTGGTTTGACCCACTCTATGGGCGCGATCCTCCGCCTGCCTATCGTTGTGGGGGTTGTAATCCATGTCATGCAGGATTACAGTGTTGCTAGCTGTTAGATTGATACCCACACCACCTGCCAAGGAAGCACGCCAACAAGATGTGGAGCCAAATAAACCAAGTTTAGTACGAGTTTACACCAGTACCGCGGCATTGGCTAGGAGAGTTGAAGCGATTATGGAACAATCCATCAGAAAGTACAGAATAAGTGTAGAGGTTGGCGGAGAAAATCAAATCTGTGGACAGTCTTGGCATCGAATATTGCCTAATTTCACAATGCATCGTCTGCACGGCAAACTAGATAGAGATATCTCCATCTGGTATATCCAACCCAAACCTTGTACATCAACAAGGCAGATACAAAATTAAGACTGGATCTTCTTGTACTTGTTAGAAACAGGTATATCCATCACACAATACTATGGTATGCTAACACAACTACGAATCGAGTGCTCATTCTCAAATATACGACGCATTTCAGCGTGCGGATAGGGTAAATATCACCAGAAATTGGCTTTTGTATTCGTCTTTTCATTATCTGGCATACAAATATGGTAGGCATTTGAACCATCTCGATATTTTCTACCAATCTTGAAATACTATAACAATATTCTATGCACAATAATGCCAATTTTCAAGCACCCCTACATACCTGCTCGGGTTGATAGCAGAAACACCAAAATGTCTTCGTTCTCATCAAATTCATCGATCAAATCTTGCCGTTCACTAACAGCGGTCTGGCCGTCTAAGCGGAGATACCTGAATAAGCCGATATACAAACCGAAGTTTTGAGATTATAATCCGCAGTTGAAACGCAAATATACCTGAATAATTCGGAATTTGGCGGATCAGAATATACAGTAACCAGAAGCCAAAAACTGAACCACAAGCGGAAAACACACCCGAAAACACTTGTTTACTCGGAGTCAGTTCAACAACGTGGTACATAAGCGCTGAACTGACATTATGGGTGCGGTCCGGTGAAAATAGATCCTATACGCATACATGATTCAAAGCTAAACCCTAAACCCCTAAATTAAATATGGAACTAGTTGGCCAACGGGGTCCTTACAGTCCCTTGATGGTCAAAGTACGGACACACTCGGATAGCAAACAGAACTTAACTAGTTAGTAAACTATCGACCCAAAACGTGCCTCCAAACAACAATCCAACACAAATCATCGCTGTCCTAATTATTTGGGAAACAAACCCGATTTGACGAGTTCCAAAAAGGACCCTGGATACACACATATAGCAAACAGCACTCAACGTGTTCCAAACTATCGACCCATAAAGTGCCTTCAAGCAACCCAACACAAATCTTCACCGCCCAAAATTGTTTGGAAAACGCACCCGATTCCGACGTGTTCCAAATAGTCTTCCAAGATGTCCAGCATCACTGCAGTGCGGAGATGACAGCGTCAAAGGAAGGTAAATCGATTTAATACCAGAATAACATCTTTAATCGGCATCATAATAATACAAACAAGTCTGTCTGCGAGTTTACATTTATGACAAGATAAAAAATGATACAGACCAGTCCAGCAGAAAACATCTACAATGGGCATCATAATAATACAAACAAGTCTGTCTGCGAGTGTACATTTATGACAAGATAAAAAATGATACAGGCCAGTCCAGCAGAAAACATCTACAATGGCCATCATAATAATACAAACAAGTCTGTCTGCGAGTGTACATTTATGACAAGATAAAAAATAATACAGACCAGTCCAACAGAAAACATCTACAATGGGCATCATAATAATACAAACAAGTCTGTCTGCGAGTGTACGTTTATGACAAGATTAAAAATGATACAGACCAGTCTAGCAGAAAACATCTACAATGGCCATCATAATAGTACAAACAAGTCTGAATGCGTGTGTACGTTCAAAACAAATTAAAAAAATGATACACACCAGTCCAGCAAGTTCCAACTACAATTCCATCAATGAATACCGATTTTTTTTACTATGTCTCTTGAAATTTGAAACATAAAAGAAACATTTAAACCGAAGCCATTCATGTACACTACACTCGGGTCCTCGAGAGCTTACCCGTAAATTGACTGAAAAGAAGGACACGATCACCGCGCTCCTTCATCTTTGGCAAATGCTCCCCCAGCCACGTGAGTTTCGCCGAGGAATGCCTCACTTCGTCGTCCAATTGATACTTGGCTAGCCTCTGCGGACCATCAGAGTGGGTATTAGGGCTTTAGGGTTTAGGGTTTTAGGGTTTTACATGAGTTTCGCCGAGGAATGCCTTACTTCGGTGTCCAATTGATATTTGGCTAAGCTCCGCGTACTATCAGAGTGGAAATGAGTACTGGGATATCTTATGAAGTGCATGTCAATTGTTAATTCTATCTAATGTTTCGGTTGACAGTTCAGATGCAGTTGATACTTGTGGCAAAAGGCCCTGCATCAATGTCATATTGAGAATAGGCCGAACGATGGGTATTCAGAGATTGAGAAAGAGTTAGAAACCATACACAGGCACACAGGTACATGCACATGGACAAACACAATATCTAACACGAATATATGCACGTGACCCCTCCCCACACTTTCATACACACGCACACGTATATGCACATGCACACACACGCACACGTACATGTTCCACACATGTGCATACACACAGCATATATGCATGGGACACACACATGCATATATGCATGCACACACACACGCGCATATAAGCATGTACACACACCCACATACTTGTGCATTCCCACACTGGCACATACATGCATACATAAAATATTGGCATAACATAACATATAGGCATACATACCGGGTATTTGACGCAGAGCGTGTGTATTTGGAAGTCGGACATGAAAAAAAGTTCCTCTTGGATGTGCTCCACCTTTTTCCCCTCGAACTCATCCTCCTGTGACAAGTTAAAAGTTAAAAGCTTAAATGGTTAAAAGGTTAAAAATGACGGTTGCGTACATACTATCTGCAGGCATACACAGCCTGTACTACATACAGTTGTGTACATACTATCTGCAGGCATACACAGCCTATACTACATACAGTCATGTACATACTATCTGCAGGCATACACAGACTTACACAGCCTGTACTACACACAGTCGTGTACATACTATTTGCAGGCATACACAGCCTGTACTAGATATAGTCGTGTACATACTATCTGCAGCCGCTGCGCCAGTTTGAAGCACAGGTCGTCGCCGTAGTGTGAGCGGTGGAGTGTCTCGTGGTTGGCCATTTTGCGCAGCTGCATCATCACATTCTGGATCTGCTTGGTGTCCGTCGACTCCTCTGTGATACGGTAGTATTGTGTGATGTGTTTAATTAGCAAGCGATGTATTTATTTAGCAAGTGATGTGCTTATTTAGCAAGCGATGTGTAAATTTAGCAAGTGATATGTTTTTTAATACGTGATATGGCAGGTGTGTGCTATTCTCAATCTTTCTTTCACGGAAGTATTCTGCATGAAGTGTCGTCTGTATCACCCTCAGTGCAATACCACGCTACAATGTAGTGTTGTGTGTATCTAGTGGTCACTATTACCATCACATTCTGCATCTGCTTGGCGTCTGTTGACTCTTCCTATGCCGTGGCACTATTGTGTGCTATGTTTACTTATCAAGTTAAGTGTCTAATCTCGATACAACGTTGGAATAAGTGAGAAACTAACATTGTGAAAGTGTGAATACTCAGCACATGGATCTCACTAGCAGGCCCTATTGCACCTAAAACCCTACTACGAGATATACACACACACACACCCACATATATAAATATAATATTAATAATATAATAATATATATAATAGTATAATAATATAATAATATATATATATAATAATATAATAATATATATATATATATATAATATATATATATAATGATATATAAATATATGATAATATAATACTATAATAATATATATTATAATATAATAATAATATATATATATAATAATATATATAAATATAATAATATAGCTATATACTAATATCAATATCATAAAAAACTTAAATCCCATCCAAAATGCAGCCACAATCTTGATATGATCCAAAGATTGCATCCATACAATTCTGGCCACGGTGTTCCGTTATAAATCGTATAATTTTTTTTTTTTGGCTAAAATTCAATCTTGAATCTGATATTGCTGTCCAGCCATTCAACAGCACTACCATACAACGGACGAATGACACCATTGCGCTTAATGAGATACGATTCTTCACAAAAAAATAAATAAATCAAAATGATACCTATGATACAGCTTGCAATCAGTCCACAAGGCCTGGGTATGGCAAACGGTATCAATCGTAGGAAAAAACCAATACACTATTGTGATATATACGCATATGGTGTATAGCGTAGGTAACATAGCCGTGTTTGTTTGTTTTTGGCGTGGGACTTTTTCTTTTGTCTGGTGTCTCGAATACAGAAGAGATCAAAAAACCTATTGCTGAGGCAAAACTGAGCATACATAAGCCGTTGCTGCGTCTGCCTACGCTCATACATTGGACTATGTGACTACCCAGCACGGCACTAGCGGACATACACAACTCGTTGACACAGTACACTTTCAGTGTCTACCTTCAATGATCTTTACGCTATAACACACATTCAAAAGGCACAGGTGCCCATACGCAACCAGTCCACACAGGTTAGCTTCAACGATACGGTATGCATACATGATACATATTCACACGGTGCAAGGGAGCGTACTCTGTTCACGGATCTCGTTGACCAGGTCGGCGTATAGTTCTTTTTGATTGGCTTCCATTTCGCAGAATTCAATGTGCGTGGTCTTCTTGGGCAAATCCCCCAGGACCTGTAATAGAGTACGATCCACAGAGGAATCAGAAAGAACATAGGTATGGTTAACTAATCAGTAGCTATACACGTACGCTGAGTAAGACATAGGCATACATACATATATACATACATACATACACACACACACACACCATATAATATATACATAAATACATATTTATATATATTTATGAAAATGCACGCGAATATATCTATATCTACATATATGTACAAGTAAGTATATAGAAGCAGCTCACACTCACGTCTTTTTTCAGCCTTCGCAGTACAAACGGCTTCATGATATTCCGCGCGCGTTTGACAATATCCATTTCTGGACCAAATTCGGTCTCTTCCTCCAATTCCAATGAGTACCGCGATTCTAAAAATAGAACAGAAAGTATATCGAATTCAATACAAATGTATCGTAAAAACATATACTAAGTTGAAAGCAGCGGTGCAATAGAATTTGAACTGGATCATGAGAAACACTTATCAACACGCATGGGAGATACTGTGCGGTGTGCAACCGATGACAATGCGACCGTATTAGTATATATATATATATCTATATCTACACACACACACTTATATATAAATATATATATATATATATCTATATCTACATATATATATATATATATATCTATATCTACATATATATATATATATATATATATATATTACCGTGTACACATACACAAGCACAGACACATTTACACACGCACAGACACATACAGACAAGTACACTAGACACAGACACAGGCAAATACATTCGCACACAGACACAGGCAAATACACTCGCACACACGATTAAGAAGCAACAGAACCATAGACCAATAGAAGCAGGGTGCTTAGTGTCACACAAATTCAGCGCAACATGGCCCAAAGATACAGTGTACAGGAAAGACTGATTGGTCTATATATGTTGTATTATGCACATTTCACAGGTGCAGCCACAAATTCACGCTAAAATGGACGATCTGATTGGTGAAAATTAAACATGTGCTTATGGATGCGTTCTGATGGGCGCGCGCGCTCAAGCTTGCGTCAAAGACGTTTCTGATTGGTGCAAACACACATACGTTCAAAGGATACGATCTGATTATCACACACGCACACTTACGTTTAATGTTACGATCCGATTGGTGCAAACGCCCACACAGCTACACACACACACACATACGTTTAAAGATGCGCTCCAGTGTTTCGTAGCTGGCTGTGAACATGGTGGGCATGATGAAATTGAGAAGAGATATCAACTCCAACAAATTGTTCTGCAACGGCGTACCTGTCAGTAGCACACGATGTCTGGCCTAAGGGTGAGGGAGAGGAGAGCGTCAGACAGGCAGGGAATGCAGCTATTGGTGGATTGATACAGATATGTAACTACATATAGATGGATTGTGCAGCTATCTGCTGAGTTAGGGTTAGCTTCTTTACTTGTTTATGGAGTATACATTCCTCACATAGATCAGATTATATATCTACCTTGCTTAAAACACCACCTTAGCTAGTTGCCCATACCCTGTGGGTGGGTTATTACAGATATGAAGGAATAGGAATGTATACAGAGGTGAGTGGAGTGTTACATATATGAAATGAATACAAATGCATGAATACAGTTGTTGGTACATCGATACACCTATGAAGGACACTTCGCTGTTGGCAGAGAACACACCCATGATATAAATATGAGATATTCATCTCAATCAAGATGTACTTATTCGAATATAGCTGTGGGCAAGGACACACACACACATCTGGAATGGTGAGATCAGGCATGCATGGAATAGTGCTGTCTGACTGTCTGTAACACTAAAGAGAATACGCGACTGAAGGACTTCCGAGACAAGCGCGGTATATGCGTTGTACTACCGCAGAAGGCGTGGAATGGACCCTCACACACGCGGGCACTCTTCTGTCAATGACTGTTACTATCTACCTATCTATAGATCTATATATATAAACATATCCATCTATTTATCTATCTGTATATAGAACTATCTATCTATCTATGTATCTATATATCTATCTATCCACTACCTATCTATCTATGTATCTATATATCTATGTATCTATAAATTTATTTATCTATCTTTAGATCTATCTATCGATCTTTAGATCTATCCATCTATCTATCTATCTATAGATCTATATATAACTAACTAACTAACTAACTATCTATATATCTATCTATCTATCTACATATCTATCTATATATCTATCTATCTATCTACATATCTATCTATCTATAGATATATAAATATATATCTAACTAACTAACTATCTATATATAGATCTATCTATCTATAGATCTATATATATATATAAATATATATCTAACTAACTAACTAACTATCTATCTATAGATCTATATATATATATAAATATCTAACTAACTAACTAACTAACTATCTATCTATATGATCAACACCGAGAAAAAGACCTGGGCCGATTGAAGCAGAGTACGTATGTGTCGGTTGATAGCAGATGAGCGAAGCACTTCAGTAGAAATGGGGTAGACACTACAAGCAACGAGGAGGCTGTACTCGCTTAACGGCTATGTTTTGAAGCTGAAAGATATTGAACATACGTACTTACGGGCATACATTCGCCTCGCAGCTAACTTTACGTACAGACATACGTGGAACATATACGTTTACGAGATAAATATATACACACTGTGCAGCCGTGTTTCCGTACAGACATATATGAAACTTGTGCGTTTACGAGATATATTTATACACGCTGTGCAGCTATGTTTTCGTACAAATAACATTGAACTTAAACGTTTACGAGACGTATATACACACACTGCACAGCTATGTTTCCGTGCATACATACATTGAACTTAAACGTTTACGAGACGTATTTACACACACTGTACAGCTATGTTTCCATGCATACATACATTGAACTTAAACATTTACAAGATGTATTCACACACACTGTACAGCTATGTTTCTTGAACTTAAAAGGTTTACGAGATGTATTTACACACACTGTACAGCTATGTTTCTTGAACTTAAACATTTACGAGATGTATTTACACACTCTGTACAGCTATGTTTCTGTGCATGCATACATTGAACTTGTGCAGTTGGGTGTATCTCTGCGACCCCATATTCTTTAGCATGTGCCCCTCATCGCAGATCATCACAGAGAACTTCTGCTTAGCCAGGAATGACCGGTCTGAAGCGGTGCCTACGTTGTTATACCTGAAACAGCAATGGATAAGATCAAATCAGTGTACGGATGTGACTGGTTAAAAGTTATAATTAGTAAAACTTTAAAAAATCAATACTCGCGAGTGAAAGTTCATGAAACATATTTGGATTGGTACAGAACTGCTTGGTCAGGACAGACCTGTCGGAGGCCGTTGCTGTTATTAGAGGTTATCTCTGAGGAACAATGAGTGAAATTCAAGCAAGTGCTCAAGAAATTTTTTACCGATCCTAAATTGCTATATAAAAAAAGTGTACACCAATAGCCCAAAAGCGAACAGCAAGACACATACGTTGTGAGTAACACCGCGTGTTTGGTCTTCTTTTGACGAACAGCGGCTCTGATTTCCTGTCTACTGGCCTGCGGACCAGTATACTGGAGCACAGTCATGTTGGGCGCCCATTTTTCGAATTCTCGAGCCTAAATTTGGGTCAAGTAGATGAGGAGTACGCAGAATAGTGAGAAATACTAAGCCACTAATAAGCATACCAACAGAAAGGTAGCTTGGAATGCATTTATCGGTTTATAGGCCCTGATTCTAGCCAAGCAAAAGCAAACTAAAGGCTACGCAGTTCATTAACTGGGAGAAATGCCTATAGCCAGCGCTCATGAAAGCTCGCAGAGTATATTTTTAAAATTCGCACCAATGAGAACTGAGCAAGTGTATTCAAACGAGATAGCGCTAAAAGCCTACGACACAGAACGAATTTGCTCAAGGACGATTGATTGTACTCGATTGTTGTTCCAGAAATGCAACAAATACAGTCATCAGGTCTAACAAGCAAAGTGATATTAGATCTAACAATTGACATACTAAGGTGCAATATAACATACTAGATTTAATAATAAACAAGGACATATCTAACCATTAACACACCAGATCTAACAATCAACATACTAGATCTAACAATAAGCATACCAGATCTAATAATAACAAGGACATCTATAACAATAAACATACCAGATCTAACAATAAGCATACCAGATCTAATAATAAACAAGACCCACATCTAACAATTAACACACCAGACCTGCCAATAAACACACCAGATCCAACGATTTGCATGGAAGATCTAACAGCAAGATTTAACAATTAACATACACCTCTGGGATTGGACTGTACTTATACTTATCGCTCTAACAGCAAGATTTAACAATTAACATACACCTCTGGGATTGGACTGTACTTCTGGTTATCGCTTGTTACTCGCTAAACCCCTCCAAAACCGAGTTTTTCCAAATACATTACAACCTGCCAAAAAACCCCTCAAAACTAAAAAAAAAACTCACCCAATTGGCTATCGTTGAAGCGGGGCAAATGACGCAATGGGCGCCATACAATCCTTGTTCAATTTCGGTGACGTAAGCCAAGTAAGCTATTGCTTGGATGGTCTTACCGAGACCCTGTATAGTGTCATGCGTGTTATGTGTATACACAGTATGTGAGTATCATGTGTATAATGTGTATACACAGTATGTGAGTATCATGCGTGTTATGTGTATACACAGTATGTGAGTGCGAGTATTGCCTTGACATAGCCAAGTAAGCGATTGAGGCCCTGTATAGTGTCATGCGTGTTATGTGTATACACAGTATGTGAGTATCATGCGTGTTATGTGTATACACAGTGTGGGAGTATCATGCGTGCTATGTGTATACGCAGTATGTGAGTATCATGCGTGTTATGCGTATACACAGTATGTGAGTACGAGTATTGTATTGATATGTTCTATAGTGTTGCACCCAGTACATCACGTGGCATGACTTTAAGGTGTGTGGTGGTATCCCCAGGGCACCGGTACATGCTTACTCAGAACTACGACTATCACAACCCACATGTGTACAAATGTATTGGCATAGCCACTACAGCGGGTAACGGAGAAATAGGGCTCGATTCAAGAGAGACGGCATCGACATATTGTGCATAGTACCCGTCAGATACACAGAAAGGGGGGTGATCAGCAATCACTAGAACTCGAGTTTGGGGGTTTAGGGTATAGGGTTTTAGCTATCATTAGGGTTTAGGGTTTAGGACTCGATGTGTGTACAACATCCAGTACAACGCACCCGTCCACAGAAACCGGGAACGTGGGTAATAAAGTGTGACGATTGGCCACAAAGCGCCATGCACGTACACCAAACCCTAAACGTTCAAACCCTAAAGCAGATTCCATTGCGTGACGGAAACCGTTCAAATGTATTGGCAAGAGTTGCGCCAAGCCACCGACCCGTACCATTTCATCGGCTAGGATACCCCCCACTTTATTCTCGTAGATCAGCGACAGCCACTTAAGCCCCACCAACTGATACGACTTCAACGTCCCCGTCAAGCACGACGGTTGTGCATTGCTGTAGGGTTTTGCGGTTTAAAAATGTAGGGTCTTTAGTATTCAGCGTTCAAGGGTTGTGTGAACTGCTGTAGGGTTTTTGAGTTTGTAGGGGTTTGAGTTTAGCGTTGGTTTGTTGAAATGAAACAAGAAACGATCGGCCAACGACTATACATACACACCACATACAAACTTGGTAAGCACGTCGGCTGTGTAATTACTGCAGGGGTTCATTTAGAGTTTAAAAGTAGGGCTCGATTATTTTAGGGTCCTAGGGTTTAAGCGTTGAGGTTTTTAGGGTTTAGGGTTTAAGCGATGATTTTTGGGATTGGCGGTGCAGAAATGGGGCACGAAGAGTATAAACAAGGCGTTAGATACGCGACATAGGTTGTTTGCTGAATATCCGTCATTATACATTTGCGACAAACTATATATGTACAGATAATAGTCGGTTGAATTTGCGACACACTCTGTATGTACAGTTAAAATTTGCGACAAACTATGTGTGTACAGTGAACAGTCAATTGAAATTGCGACAAACGATGTATGTACAGTTAACAGTCAATTGAAACTTGCGACAAACTATGTATGTAGAGTTAACAGTCAATTGAAATTTGCGACAAACTATGTATGTATAGTTAACAGTCAATTACAATTTGCGATAAACTATGAATGATTTGCGACATACTCTGTTTCTGTTTGGTCGGTATCTTCGTTTACGGTTATTTTCTGTCGCATGACCTTTGTGATCTTTTCACAACCCGCCATAAGCCGATCCACTTCCTAACGGGGTTTAAAATTGTCGTTGCAAATTTTAAGATTACGGATACAAACCGCATAACCATATATACCCTTATACACCACTTCCTAACGGGGTTTAGAATAGTCGTATGCAAATTTTAAGATTACGTATACAAACCGCATAACCATATATACTCTTATAAACCACTCCCTAACGGGGTTAAAATTGTCGTATGCAATTTTGAGATTATCGTATACAGACCGCACAACCATATATTCCCATATACACCTTCATATGATGAATCTATGCATACTAAGCTAGCATTGGTAACAAGGGGCAGAACGCACACCAAGTACCTGATCTAGCCATTGCAGTACCGAGCTATACGGCGTGAGCCCGAATGGGCCACATTATCAAAAAAAAACGGGGCCAAGGTCAGAAACCCAGGGTTAGGTTTTGACATTACTGCAAGATTCGGGTCGGACTCGGATTTTTCAGCACCAGGATGACCCAACACACAACACATGACACACCTTGCCATTTACGACGCAGGATTTACGTCATTTTGTACCAATACAGACAGGATTTGCGACATTCATGACAACGCAGTCAGGGTTTAGGACATTTGCAACGACAAACATGATTTACGGCATCGCAACAATTTCAAACCGAACGACTTACCGCCAATTCATTCAGCAGTTCTTGACAACTCAGAATCGCGTTGACTGTTACGCCCTTAGTGCTATCGAACTTCTGGTACTGTGGTGAACGAGCAAAATAAATAAATAAATAGAATAAGCAAAATAGCAGAGAAACAGAATAAGCAAAATAGTAAATAAATAGAATAAGCAAAAGAGTAGATAAACAGAATATGCAAAATAGCATTTAAATAGAACAGGCAAAATAGTAGATAAACAGAATAAGCAAAATAGTAGATAAACAGAATATGCAAAATAGTAGATAAATAGAACAGGCAAAATAGTAGATAAACAGAATAAGCAGAATAGTAGATAAACAGAATATGCAAAATAGTATTTAAATAGAATAAGCAAAATAGTAGATAAATAGAATAGGCAAAATAGTAGATAAACAGAATAAGCAAAATAGTATTTAAATAGAATAAGCAAAATAGTTAATAGATAGAATAAGCAAAATAGTAAATAAACAATAGATTTAGATTGACATGATATGTATCAGGACATGATATGTATCAGAACATAATCATGCCCACTGAGTGAGATCAAGTAATAAGAACACGTTGAGATAAAGTTAGATCAGAATATCATGCTACCCAATGCATCCAGAATTAGTATCAGAAATACGTTGAGATAAAGTTAGATCAGAATATCATCCTAGCCATTGCATCCAGAATAAGTATCAAAAACACGATGAGATAAAGTGGTATCCGAATAGTTTCCAACGTGTGCCACACATAGTTCATAGCATAAGAGTAGTGTTAGCAACAGAACCGACTAGTCTGTCCAAGCTTCCCAATAATAGGTGAAGGGATACACCTACTTGTATGCAGTTGGTTAGTGTCGATTTAGCGGTATGTTAGTGTCAGCAACGCCACAGAGCTGCCATACGGGTCCTAATAACAACCCAGATAGCATAGCAACAACACACTCACTAGTAAACATAGCACCAGGACGTTACAGCGGACTGCGTGGACGCTACAAAGCCTATCCATGAGCAGTGACTATCGTACTACATATATCGCCAAGTGTTTCCGTTTGTATTATGGGCCTATAGAGGTACATGTGAGGTATTGTTACCGTAATTAACGGTTATACTTCCACTATATATATATATATATACTTACCATATCATCGTAGCTTTCAAACGGTCTTAAACTCATAGCCACCTCTACCCCTCGGGCACCAAGCCCTGGTAACCGACACAGTTGAGAATGTGTGCACCCGCGAAACATGTCTAATACCTGCGATCACAGAATAAATTGTAAATTATGAGAAAAATGATCTATACAACTATAGGTTATATGTACATTATAAGCAATCTATTGTGTAATTTGTACAAGACGGCTATCAGATATATATATATACACATATATATATGTATGTGTGTATATATTCATATACATATACAAATACACATACATATATATTTATATATATATATATGTGTGTGTGTGTTTACATGTATTCCATACGCGCATCTATACGAGTGCCGCGCATACAATCACGCACATCTCATACATTCACTTCCATTCATACACGTCTCGCTCATACTCTTTGGCGGTCCACTGCTTCGAAAGGATCGCCTTCGTCGTCTTCGGAGTCATATGAGTCATGCCGCCTCCTGGGCGGGGGCTTCGTGGCTTTCTCTGTGATAGGTTGTGACAGGTAGGTGAGCTACTACTCCGCCTGTGACACTTTGTGCTATAAATAGATCCGAGCAGGTTAGAGCGGGCGGGGCTTTGAGAGGTTGTGAAAAGTAGGTAGACTAGTACTCCTCTAGTGACAACTTGGGCTATAAATAGCTTTCCGTGAATTATGACGGTATGCACTTACTTATGACTGTTGTACTGGAATGTACCTTAATTGGATGCGATACAATAACGCTTCATAGCAAACAAATGGAAAACGCAGACGAATTTGACACACACACACGGCAGATGTGTCTTCATTTGTTACTGGGCATCCCCAACAGAATACAACCTGTCCACAAACAAGTACATATAGCGTCACGGAATAGTTAGAACCTGGTATATAGCTATACATGTATTTATATACACAACAGTTCACACCAAACTCTAACCTTTATTAGCACACACATATAGTACCACACACATTCCCCGCCGCGCACACATACTCGGTCTAAGATGAGGCATATATATATATATATATATATATATATATAATAATATATAATATATAATAATATGTGT
>NW_014040177.1:26774-27830 GCF_001186125.1 Sphaeroforma arctica JP610 | reverse complement strand
CTATATACCCAGTTTGCGGATACGCTGTGGTCAATGATGTAATTTTGCAGTTGTGATAACAGTCCGTCGAACGGAGTGAAGGCGAGCATCTGATAATTGTGAACCAATTTTATATTACAAAAAATAACCACCCCCCCACATTATATATATATATACACACACATATATATATATAAGAAGACCCAATTGCACCACATAAGTACAGTTTGGGGCGGGATTTCTTACCGGAAGGACTTTTTTCACCGTCTGTGTGGACTATCGTCAGTTTATTTGGGCTTTTCTGGCCCGTTTTGGGATCGGTATCAACACCTGTGGCAAAGCCAAGAGGGTTTATTGATTTAAATATAGCTGATGTATGATCTGTGTCCTATCAATAGTTCAGGGATTGAGACGTACGAACTGTACACGCATGTGTCAGTGAATGCTTTAACAAGCACATCTGTGTCGGTGTGTGTTTAAATGACACGTGGAGCTATACCCAGCTTCCATGCAATAGGCAGCTACGACGTTGGTGCCCATGTAAACCATAGACCCTAGAACCAGATGTATCTTAAGACCTGTGTAGTACCCGAGCTACAACTTGGCAATCGAGCCTGTGAGCTGTTGAGATCGTATTACAACAGGATTTCGGAAGTCGAATGTATACACCTGTATCATCCTTAAAATTGTGAACTCATTTACGCGCTGGACGAAGAACTGATACGTTGATCACTTTAAACTGGAAGAAAACTGAAGTATACGTATAGCATAGCAATGTCAGCCTGGCAAGGATCCCGATATATATACATACATACATATATACATACAAACATACTTACATACATACATACATACCTACATACCTCATATATATATATATATATATATATATATATATATATATATATATATATATAATAATATATAATATATATAATATATAATATAAATATAAATACAAATACAAATACAAACACACACACATATATATATATGTATATACATATATATATATAAATATATATATATATATTATATATGTAAAAAGTGGACCTACTCAGTTTAAGTGGGACCTCT
>NW_014040177.1:23995-26059 GCF_001186125.1 Sphaeroforma arctica JP610 | reverse complement strand
ATATATACACACACTATATATATATATATATATATATATATATATATATATTCCTTATACCAGACACAACTCTGTAATGTACAGAATGGAGATGACGCTTAGTTTTGAAAGAACCATCCACTATCTAATGGATAACTCACCGGCTGACTTCTATTCTTTATGTTTTTGATATCCCCGAGCGGTGTTTCTGGAATGATCTCGTTGTCGCTGTAGTCTGTAAGACCATCGACAGGCATAGTACTATATAAGTTATACATATACTATTGAACTATATAAAAGTGGTATATAACGATATTAGATTATAGTAAGATTTGATATTATAAAACAATTGCTATTATAAAATAGTAACGAATGTTATATGTATAATCTGAGCGAAAAGTTTATACGGTCACTTTCTCACACCGGGGCGAGTCTTAAATATGTAAGCGAAGGTCAATCCCATTTATATCCTCGACACACTATGTATTTTTAAATATACATCATCAATGAGAAATTGCTATAGAATCGAACCACAGGCGACGTTGGATAGAGACGATCGAGGTATTTAACGCACCGACAGACAACAGTACACTAGTACAGATACTTTGTCAATCACCTCTCTTGGGAGTCTTGGGGGGTTATCAACAGTTCAGCACACGCTGACAAGCCAAATTAGAGAGCTGTTGAACACGGGTCAAACCTGAACCTGGCGGATTTTTTTTTAATTCCAGGGATATTTTCCTATCGATTCATTGGTCCCAAACGGTTAATGGTTATATTCTAAAATCGGTGAATTTATAGTTATTCATTAGGACGTTTTTTAACTGAGTTACTTTGGAAGTATCATAGTTATAGGCCAATTAAAACGGGTTAAATATCTTCATATTCTTGATATTCAATAGCTATCAGGATATATTTATAAATATATATCAAAAGTACAAAAGACAGAAAGCATTTGTGATATACTTTCTTTCAATTTCTCCATGTTTTCATTGGTCAAGCACATCAAGAACAAAAACCTCTCAATTGTTATTGGTTATTATAGTAAAACCCTACTACAGAGTCTATTGTCTATACACATAAACCCATATATTCTCTGGTGGAGTGAGAGGAGTATTAGGCTGTATAAAGTACTGGTTGACATTGTTTACGTTTTTTTTTTTGAATATATATGGGGCGTACTTGTAGTCTTGGACACTTACCGCTACATGTAATCGAGCTATTTCAGCACAAAATGCGTATACATACGCGAGCACTTTATCTAGGTCGTATCTAGTACTACAATCCCTTAAAAGAGGCTGTACACTGTTGATATACCCCATTGATGGCTGCTGCGAAGTTCCAACATACATCCATTAGCTATAGCGTTTAGCATACGGCTTGCCTAAGTATAGGCGAGACTCAGGAAGTGTTACTACTTCATTACTGCCTACACGCACTAGTATTTTCTGGTGTGACAAAGACTTGGTGCGCATATTCAGATAGTTCGGAAAGCATAGTACTTGGTACAAGCATATTATACATAGTACATGAACATAAATAAGAGAGCACCATTTACAACACGTACACATACACACATCACCATATTCTTTTATACACTGTGTCGCGTACGCACACACGTAACACACACAATGGCTGCCACAACAACCGACGCTCAGCAACAAGAGCTACTCAAGACCTTTAAAGAGATCACTCATGAAACAGACGATGTTAAATGCACACGCACTCTTACAGTCTACAACTGGGACCTAGCTAGTGCTATAGATGGCTTCCTAGCAGGCGGACATGCCAATCCAGTTATGTTAGCAGATGAGATGATGCATGCACAAGCGCTTGACGAAGAAGGCCTGGTAGAGGGGGGTATGGAAGGATATGCCGGCGCTATCAATAGACAGGGTGGTGGTAGAACGAGTGGAGCTGGTTCTGCAGCACTTGGCAATCCCTGGGGCACTGCGCGAGTGCAGGGATTGAGGAATCGAATGGGGGCTAGACCCACCGGGCAGGCGAGAGGTACGGATGTGCGGGTTAGAATATATATATATATATATATATATAGATAGATAGATATTATATATGCGGGTTAGA
>NW_014040177.1:5310-23944 GCF_001186125.1 Sphaeroforma arctica JP610 | reverse complement strand
TATATATATATATATATATATACATATATATATATATATATATTTGAAAATATATGTATATGTATGTATGTATTCGTGTTGTGTGAGTTTGTGTGTCCTAATTCGCTTGTGGTATCATTTTGCAGATGATTGCTCTCATGCTTCATACATGTGCGTGTCAGGCGTATGTTGCTACATGTTGTTTTTGCTTGTAATCGTTTCTATTCTTGCTTGATTGCTCATATCACTAATCGTGTCTGTTTAAAATCTCGCAATGTCCACGGCCAGCTTTTATGTTATCTTATCCACCTTGTATTATTTTCTTTTTCTTCAGAAATTCCGCTAATTTTCTGACTCTCCGGTAATGCTTAAACGCCTACACGCATGTGTTTCTATGTCAATACTACCTATTTATACCATACACTATTCAATATATATGTCTGTACATTTCGCTACAACTCATAGCCCATCCATTCCCATTTACAGGTGCAAATGGCGACCCACGGAACGGGCGAGGAAGGGGCGCAGAACCCCAAGGGTGGGTGTCCTGGGCCATCTCTTTGATCTTCTCGCCCATTCAGACCTTTCTCAGTGCGGTGGACTACATATTAGGACCGGTTTTGAGGGCAATTACTGCTGTTTCCGGGTCTTTTGTCCAGTCTGATTTTGGTATGTGTACTATGGTATTGTGTTTTAGGGGTTAAGCTTTTATAAGGTATGCTATGGTAAAACCCTATGGTACCTGGCTACGGCTTGTGTGCTGTGCCTGTGGTGTTGAGGAACAAACCCATAGAAACATACGCAGTCATCTATTTATACAGTCTCCTTTCTACACTATATGAGTGCAAGTGCATAACTGCTTGTTTTTTTATGTATCCATACAATTTTACGCCAAGATTCAACTGCAACGCGAATGTTGGGGATGGTTTTATTGATTGCAAGGCATTCCGCCTTGCGGCATGTTTTCGCATGGTGTGTACATTTCTGGTGCTGTCGAAGTATATATATATATATTGCGATACATTCTTTCCGGTCTTTTGTGGCCCTTTCTGGTGGTTTGGGTATGCCGTTTCTGTGCTTTTGTGGTTAGGTTTATTTACTTTGATGTAGTACCGCGGGGGTTGGCCCTTTTTATTTGGCGGTGTGTGCTACCGAGGTACTAGTGATTTATCGCAATCCACTTACTTACACTGTTGGGTTGCTTTTTGTTTGTTTTGTTTGTTTGTTTTTGTTTGGCTTTTATAGACTGATTGTATCGTACCATGCTATTGAGCCTTTGTGTTGAACATGATTTGTCGCGATATGGTTTATATTGCGTTGCCTGGCGCTTCCGTCAACACTACGGATACATGTCTGTGCTACAAAGGCTAGTTTGGTTCATAGGGAGACATTAGCTGCTTTTATTACCTACAACTGAAGTGCTCATGTAAGAGTGACTCGTTAGAAACTGTCTATGTTCCAGCTCTAAACCGGTATTCGCCTGTATACTATATTTATTGTCTACCTTGTATCCAATCTTCTTCTGCGGGTTTGTACAACGACCCCTGAACCCGTATTTATATTCTCAGTCTTGTACCTTAGTCACCTGGAAGTCAATTCAAACTTGTCCACGTTATTCAAAGTCAATCACGTGGATGCCAATTCTAGTTCGTCCTCATATTCAATTGTATTCACCTGGATTTTAATTCCATTTCATCGACATACTCGAATTGATCGTATAGGCAAGAGTGAAGAGACTGTAATACGCGAGTTTGAAACCGAGTATGATCAGAAGTATGGAACTCGTCACGCCAGTTTTTTCCACGGATCGTTCTCACAGGTGCGTTCATCTCTGCGCCGTATATATGGTTGTATGCGTGTATGGATATTACATCGCAAACGTATTCTTAATTCATACTATACATCTGTGGCGTGCATCTCTGCGCCGTATATATGGTTGTATGCGTGTATGGATATTACATCGCAAACGTATTCTTAATTCATACTATACATCTGTGGCGTGTGTATGTTTGTACATGTGTATGTAAACACAATTGCATACGTATATGTTCGTCATCTAATCATATTCATATTTACACTATATGCGTGCGCTACGTGCATGTTGTGTGTGTGTATGTATATGTAGTTGCATACGCGGAGGTACTTTAACGTCATTTCTCACATATATCCTTATTTGCGCTGTGTTTGGACTGTTTATATGTATGTATAAGTAGTTTATACATCTGTTGTACATCAGCGCCCCTCTTGGACTTACTGGGATCCAGTAATTCGGGCCAATATCTCAGTCAAACACCAAAAATACAGTTTTTCACGCACAAACCAGAAAAATGAAATATCTTTCGATGGCAAACAACCCAAAAATGAATTGGCTGATTGATGGAGCACTAGTAGCTGACTCTTGTTTGTTGGGTCCATTTCTTATCACAGGCTGTGAGTTTGGCCAAAGAGCGATTGCAGTATGTGGTGGTGTATGTTCACTCTCCGCGACACCTGGATACGGATATTTTCTGCAGGTGGGTGTCTTGTATTTAATAGGCTGTACAATCAATATATTCTTATATACGTATGCAGATAGTGTGTACGTAAAAGGGTTTTGGATATTTTCTGCAGGTGGGTGTCTTGTATTTAATAGGCTGTACAAGCAATACATTCTTATATACGTATGAAGATAGTGTATACGTTTTGTGCATCTATGGATAGCTTTTGATTATCGTATATACATCTGTCCATAAATGTGTGTGCTGGTTTACGTTTTGACACACTTTCTTCCCTGCATGCTGTGGGGTGTATCGATTCAGCATTTGTATACATATGCTTCGATATGATATGATTAATCTTAAGTAGTGATTAAAATTAAAGTCTCATTGTTAAAGGAATCTATGCATCTTGTCAGTTTACATTTACTGTTTGCCAAACTCCTCCCCGTATACTGGGCTGTACAGGTGGGGCATACAGGCGTACCGAGACAAGAATACTTAGAATCTATACGCATGAGTTGTGGGTATCTCTGGCATTCTGTATGTTAGGTTTGGCTATCTGCAGAGTTAACTATATAGAGTTGTATGTGTACATTATACATAGAGCAGGGCTAGGGTTTGCGGTAGGATTGAAGCCAAGCCCTTTAAAATTGGGATTAAAGTTTCAAAATTGGAACGAGTTTTTTGTATTTGGGGCAACATTATTATTAAAAGAAGCCACTTCAAATTAGCATGCGCTCATCACACGGAACAAGCTCTGTCATCGGACAAGTTTTTAAAAGTCGGACAATCTTCTTCAATAGTTAGGACATGTTCCCTGTATTGACTATAATTTCCTCTCTGTATTGACTATAAATTCTTCTTTATATCGACTATGATTTCCTCTCTTTATAAGTTCCTGGTCTATCGAGATAAGTGCTGCTAGCTTGCAGTAGTGTACGGACCCTCTTGGCCGCACCATAGTTATCTCAGCAGTGTTTCTCCTTATTTTGCAATCTCGTTGGATAATAAGACTCGGTTTACGAACAATGGCAATGTCAATACTTGCAGGTCAATCATCGAGCTGTACCTGACGACCCAGACTAGGCATTAAACTCAAACCTAAATTCAATCCTAAATCGTAAACCCTAAACCCTGAACCCTGAACTTGAAACAGAGAGTTTATGAGCAATCAGACGGTGATGGATCTGTGTCAACAAGACTCGGTATTCTTCGCCGCTTCTGCTAGCTCGACTCTGGGATGGGGTACGGCCAATGCGTTGCAAGCCACGGGATATCCCTTTGTGGCTGTGGTGCTGCCAATTGGTAGTAAAATCAAGTTGGTTGGCAAAATTGAAGGTTAGTATCCTAAATCTATATGTACAGATATAGTCACACATGTGCAGTATACATATATATATATATATATATATCATGTATGTAAATATGTATGTGTGTACGTATGTATATATGTACGTATGTATATATGTATGTATGTATGTATCTGTATGTGATGTGTATGTGTATATCTATATGTATATATATTATTTTTCTGTATATTTTTATGTTCATGTGTATTTCCGCAGTCATATACTTGTTTGTGATTCCTCTCTGAGCTGTGGTACGGCCACTATGTTGCAAGCCTCAGGATACTACCTTTGTGGCTGCGGTGTTGCCTATCGGCAGTAAGCCCAAGCTAGCTGGGAAGATTGAAGGTTAGCAGCTGAAGCCTACTTGTGCGTATGTGTAGGTAAACGTATCTATATATGTATATGTTTACGAGTTTATATCCGTTGCCGGGATGGAAACCCTCGGGGTATATCAGTGTGTGGATATTGTGCAGCCCGCCGGGAGTACAACCAGACGAGTTGCCACGATTGGAGGTTAGTATGTACTAGTTTTTGCGAACTTGACTTTTGTTTGTATATTCTATTAATAGATATCTCCACGGTGAGCAACTTCACGGAGCAGTTGAAAGGTTTTACCGAAATGGCTAACGCTGAACTGATGCTGCAGAGGAACGAAAGGTATGGTGGGATCAGAATGCTGAATTTGATTAAGGCTTTGTGTTGCTATATATATATATATATATAATATGTTATATTTTATTGCATTATATTTTATGTTGCTGTGGCAGTGTAATGTCAAGGGATATTAGTATCCAAGCATTGTTGTATTGTATTATTGTCCAAATTTTATTACATTATAGTATATTGTATTGTACTGTGTGTGTGTGGTGGCTTTTACTCGTTTGCCTCTATGAGTGTGTCGTCTTGTAGCAAAAGCCGACCTTGCACAAATCCCTATTGTCACAAACCGTGGTAGACACCGTACGACACAACCTGTGAGTATACAAGCGTAGTTTATCTGGCCCGCGAAAATACTTAGTATTTGAGTTGGGAGCCTCCTTGGTGCCTGCTCTTGAACATTGTTTTTATGTGTACTTTTCTGACTATACCAAATGTAGGCTAGAGCGTCTGAACACTCGCAACTTACTACGCGAACAAGAACAAGCCTTCCAGGAATCACTTAGAGCTGACCAGGAGAAGGTGTGTGTATTACATTCTTATATGTATACACTGTCATGTATGTAGTATATGTATATAATATATATATATATATGTGTGTGTGTGTGTGTATTGTATGTATGATATTTTACATATATGTGCATGTATGTATAGATATATATATAATGTATGTGTGTGTGTGTGTGTATGGATGTATGTATGTATATATGCATGCATGTATGTATGTATATATATATATATATAGATATATGCGTGGGCATGTATGCATATGCATTTTCACCATTATTCTATACTTGTTTCTGAAATGAACGTCTCCCACGGAGTGTGCAGTATTCTCATCACATGGGATGTTATACGTCTAGTCATTACTCGTACCTTCAAAATGACCCCATACAACATTACAAACGGGCCGAACTACATTGTCAGCGTATGTCTGTTGGCATGTACAGTATCATCATAGGAGTTCTATCGTATGAATGACCATTACTCACAACCACGAATGTCCTCACAATACACTGAGCCAAACTATATTTCTATATTTGTGTTTGTTGCGTGGATAGTATAGCCATCTTGAAGGTAATATTTGATATTCACACCTACGAATGATTTCACGTAACTGGACAGGCCGAACAAAAGAGAACAGCAGAAGAAAAAGAACGGGAGGAGGAGGAACGCAAGCAGCGTGAAATAGATGAGGAAGAGCGAGTGGCACAGGTGTGTGTAGATAGATAGATATAATATAAATTTATATTTATATATACATATTTATATTTATATATATATATTTATATATATATATATGTGTGTGTGTGTGTGTATAAGGTGTTTACCGTTTCATTATTCTTCCACAATTCTGATTTTAATTTCTCACTTTAGTAAACTTTATGTCTCTCTATGTCCCTGGCTCCTCTCCTGGTTGGGGGGAAGAGGTTTTGGGGGGGGTTCATATTTCTATTATAAACTAGGATTTCTGTTCGTTTTGGGTCCCTGTGACACCCTGTTTATATATCCGTTGCTGTGCTTGGTTTACTTCAGGAGTTGGAGGATCTCCGCGAAAAGAACTTCAAAGCGTTGCCGGCAGAGCCTGAAACAGGACAAACCGAGACAGCAAACATTGTATTCCGGTTGCCACTGGGAGGGCGGCTTCAAAGACGATTCAATCTAGATGATAGCGTTAAGGTGTGCACGTGAATCATTCTTGTAAGTCTATCACACACACGCATATATATATATATATATATAAATGTGTGTGTGTGTGTGTGTATGTATGTATGAATGTATATCTATATCTATATCTATATCTATATCTATAATTCGAGGTAGATTTTACAACATATTTTTTTTTGGTAAATGGTACTAACTTTGTCTCGCGCTTTTGCCCTTCCTTCAGCACGTGTACGACTTTGTAGCGGGACACCACCTAGACCACGATATCCCGGACGACTTCTCACTGGTGTGTTCCTTCCCACGCACTGAGTACACCGACCACAGCCTGACACTCAGGGCCGCTAAGCTCACTGGCAGTGTTGCGCTGATGGTCCAGGACTTGGACTAGATTAAGGTTGCCCAAACAAACGCGGGGCGGAATGAGAGGAGGTACTTGATCGGAGGCTGTGGCCAAATAAGCGCGTGACGGAATAAGGAGACGGTCTTGACTAGGGCTGTAGCCTACTGAAAACACGAGGGCACAAGTAGAAGCAGCACGTTCGCCAGACCAACAGATCACAATCGCAGACGATTTGATTTAGTCACACGGCTATTGCATGCCTGTGTATGAGTACCCCCCATGAATCTGTATAACGCGTTGTGCTTTCCAATCCATACGTTCAAGCCCGATGTATTTGACGGGGTGTGAGACCTTGCTTCATGCTCGTACCTTCTCAAACCATCGCGGCTTGGGTCGGCGTTGCATCGTACTACTACCCGCACAAATGCGTATACGGCCCCTTGCACGAAGCGCACTCTCGTCTGTCTGTGGCACTGGAACGGCCCCATTGTCGTTGCGAGTATCGATGCGGTTAGGCTGCCCCGAGTGTGTGTGTGTGTATGGCTACTGCGTGCGTCGTGCGTTGTGCCTGGTACTGATACGAAGAGGTTTGGAGCTTATCCTGAAATTCAAGTTCTAGTGTGGAGTGTATGATAGCCGTAGTCAGCGTATAGTATCCAGACTTGGGTTCAAAGTACATGGTCAACGGCTGGAGGTGATGGCCTGATATGTGACTGACAAGTGGGGCCCTGAACAGTTGTGCCGAACATCTCTGCGTCGAGGCGGCGAGTGGGAACACGGATGTTTTACCTGTCATTCATGCGTGGGTGTGCGCGAGTCCCATGGAAGAATTGCCTGGGAGTACACCTTTGCCACGCACACGCTAGTTGCGCCAGGGCTTTGCGAAGCACTGGCGAGCACGCACAGCCGAACAAAAGCAACCGAGCATGTACATACCAAACCTCCACGCCTATACATGCAACACAACCAACCTACACAGCAAGCATTCACAGACATACAGCACAACCATGCATACACTTACAACCCATGCTGGACATCCTGTGCACAAGGCGATGGAGTTAAAAGAGGTGTGCAGAAAGCATCGAGGAAGTGGGGTCTTACTTGGGCAAGGAAAGCAGTCGGGTTAAAACGAGCTCACAAGGCCATATGCTTATGGACATAGACCTAGATGGTCTGGTTCATTCTATATTATTTGTACCGAAATTCTCTGGCGTATGCATGCTGTTGCAGTTTCCTGTCGTTAACTCAGCACACATCCTTGTACCGGCCTTGTCGATAGAGAAGAATAAACGTGTATAGGGCACAAACCCTCCCAACTTTGACACCTTTTCAACCACAAAACTACAGTACCTGTATACTTTAGACCCGAACGAACTACACTTATTCCAGATTCGTACGTAACC
The DNA here is from genome assembly GCF_001186125.1 of Sphaeroforma arctica JP610. Classification (NCBI taxonomy): domain Eukaryota; class Ichthyosporea; order Ichthyophonida; genus Sphaeroforma; species Sphaeroforma arctica. The sequence goes on along the minus strand of NW_014040177.1, from coordinate 16,071 downwards.
GTTTGTTTTCTCACTGCCAACTGAACTCAAATGCCGACTTCTGAAACTTAATCCCTAAACCCTAAAACAGTAGGAGTGCGGAGTGTTAGTCGACTCTCTGGACAAAGGGGACTGCTCAAATTTCTTTTTATATAAAAAATTCACCATTTTTTTCTTCTAAAATAATAAATATATGTGTGTTTTTGATTCATCCTATAAAAAATATGTACGTTTTTGATTTTTCCTTTCAATATATATGTCCTTTAATTCCTTTTGGGATGCATAGTCTAATGAAAATTGAACGCGAGGCTGCGTCCTTTTTTTTTTTCAGCAGGTATATGTATATCGACCCTTGAATAGGCCGGGTTTGTCCCAAAATCCCGTATACTTTCACTTCCAAATAGCCGACCCACGTACCAATAAGCATGTGTCTATAGATACGGAAGGCATCGAGAGACAGGTATATACACTATACATTTGTGAAAAGGCAGTGCTGAGATCTTTATGTTGAGTGAGATTTGACATGCATTTGTATACATACATATATTTGAGAAAGTAGCTAGAAAGACGGATATAAGATAGAGAAAACGGCCTGAGATATAAATCCCCTATACTTATCAATCTCGTGGATGTAGTCGTTTACCCAATACTCATATGTAGTGTCCCCGCCTGCCAATATCTTAACAAAAATGGCGACCAGACCTGTCACCACGTGTGTTATAGTGCCGAAGTACATTTCCTTTTTTATTTTATTAATTGTTCGTGTGAAATATTACTAAATTAAAATACATATGCTTTCCAATGCATATGTTTGCTCCATTGATTAGCTACCGTCACAAGTTACTTCATCCGCAATCTACTCACAGCCGCCTCGTTGCGTATCCTGAGGCACAAACGCCGAGCATGCCACACCGGTGTTTAAAACACACCCGGCCCCTTTGTATTTGTCTACGATTGCCAAACACCTTTTTGGGTGTGATGTACTCGGGGGTTGAATCAGGAAAATATTCCAGTCCTAATTCACACACTGTTTTTCCCAATTCAATGGCACCTTTTAGTATGCGAATCCTGAATAGACTCAAGGCCACCATCCCAAAAGCTAATCACAATACACCACTCCGAATTATCTGAGTATCCGCCTTCTCATTGGCGGTGCTCGCGCTTGAGAATATCATGACAATGACCAAGTGGCACAACTATATGGCATTTCCCTTAGCCTTGCTCTCCATCCGTTTCTTCAGCTTCGCAGAAAGAGTTCACACTTGAGAATACCACGACAACGGCCAAGAAGGCACGGCTATATGGCTAATGCCCTTCGCCTTGCTCTCCATACGTCTCTTCAACTCCGCCTCCACATCGATCGCACACGTGGGGTGCTTTTTATCCACGTGCTTCTTCACATCCCGGCCACTCGAAAACATGGCCCCGCACCCGAGCGCCAGACACCGTTCCGTCTTCTCATTGGCATGGTCCATCTCCAGATGCGTCTCAAAGTCGTACCGCTCGATAAATGTCCGCTCACACTTGCGCCACGGACATCTGTGGGGCCATTTCTTGTGCCACAGATAGTCCACTTCGTCAGCAAAGGATACCACGCACCCCTTCCAGTCACACTGGTACTCCTCTCCGTCCCCAAAGTGGTGCCGAAAGTGAGCTCGCATGCTGTTTTGGCCGTCAAAGTACTCTGAGCACGCACCCACCGCACAGGGCACGACGCCGTCATGCGCCACCACACAGTGGGCCTGTAGTTCGGTCGTGGTATCGTACATACCCTCACACAGCTCACAGGCGTACGTGTGCTTCTTGTGCTTGCGCTCGTTGTGTTCCTTAAACTTGCCCTTGTTGGTGTACTGCTTCTTCCGGTCGCACGTGGGGTGTCGGCACCGATGCGCGCGTTTTAGGTGTCGGTTGTACTTGGCTTCACTCACAAACACTCGTTTGCAATACTCGCTCCACGCACACATAATCCTTAATCGATCGCGTTTCACAGCCGTTTGCCGCACTGGCACTGGCGCGTCCTGGTATGTTGACTTGTGACCCGCTGTATGTGTGTTGGTGCTATGATCTCTGTGGGTGTTTTGTTCGACTACTGTACGTGTGTTGCTGCCATCCCCCGTATGTGTGGTGTGTATATTTCTTATGCTAGGGCTACCGTGTGCCTGAGAGTGTCCTTGCACATCAGCCGTACTCTGTCCGGTCGCAGCGTCCCCCGCATGCCCAGGTATCTGTGCCGTCACAGACGTTCGCGTATACCTCTCCACCGGCACTACCCGCGAGTCTGGCCCTGCAGCCGAAGAAATCTGCTTCAATCGATTGAGGGTCTCGTACTTCCTGCGCTCCTTCTCCCTGTCCAGATGCCACGTCCTGTGCGCCGCCAGTTCGTGCTCGCCGAAGAAGAACGCCCCACACCCCTCTACACACATGAGCCCCCCCATGTGCACTAACACCTGGTGCCGTTTGATGTGGCGCAGAGCCATCTGCTCGTCACAGCCACTCATGGGACACATCAACAGATCATCTTGGGCGTCCGGTGCCTCCTGCGCTGCTGGTGCCGTGGCGTGGGGTGGGTGCAACGTGTGGGGTGGTGAGTTTGACTGTGACAACGTGTGTAGTGGTGGGTGTGACACGTGGGGTGGTGTCAGGGGAACGGCCGCTGGCATGGCGGTCTGGTCGCCCGTGCCATGGGTCTCCCAAGTGCTCGTTGTTATACTAGACGTGTTTACGTTATCTGCACCAGACGGCTTTGAATTATCACCGGGTAGTTTACTGCGGCTCGCTTCCTTTGCCAAGGCTTTCTTACCCTTGTTAAAACTATCGTCACGCGCACCTTTTTGCTTATCACCGCTCTCCTTCGCGGAAGCTGATTCGCCAGCAGCCTCACTCATGTTGCCGTGGTTACCCCGTGCGGCAGGTATTGTCTCACTAGAAGTCACACCACTGTGCTCGCCATTAGACCCCTCTCTATCTTCCAACCGCTTCACATCCGTCTGTTTCAACCGCTTACGTGACCCCGAATCCTTCTTGCCACCACTGGGAGACTGGCCCATTCGCGCGCGCTGCGCCAGTCCACCCGGCACCTTTGCAGGCGAAATCACCTTCTTCCCCAGAGTAGTACCGACTTCAAAGTGTGATATGACCTTCTTGGCCATGCTTGTATCTATATCACCGTGTGAAATCACCTTTTTCCCCATGCTTGTACCGGCTTCAAAGTGTGATATGACCTTCTTCCCAACGCTTGTCCCTAAATCACCGTGTGATATGACCCTTTTCCTCATGCCTGTACCTATATCACCGTGTGACATGACCTTTTTCCCCTCTCTTGTACCTCCTTCATAATGAAATATCACCTTCGTCCCCATACTTGCACCTAGATCACCGTGTGATATCACTCTCTTCCCCACGCCTGTACCTGCATCAGCGCACTGTCCCAAACTCGCTGGACTACTCGACTGGGCAATCGCCGCGGCCTTCCCGCTACCCCGCACCTCCTTCTGCTTGGTGCTTGTCCCGTCTGCTACACTCTCAGTGAGAGCTTTGCCCTTCACCTTAGCATTGGCCCTGGGCTTAGATCCGCTCCCATCTTTACTCTCAGACCACTCAGACCATCGCCACCGCTTAGGACCTTTGCTCGGCTCCGTCCGCGGAGTGCTCTTATCATCGAGTGTGTGTTGTGTGGTCTTGGTCTCCCGGTGGTGTTGCACATCGCCGCCTTTGTTTTCTTTCAGACCACCGCCCTGGGTGGTTCCCCTACTCGCCTGCACCCCACCACTTCCCGAGTTTAGGGTTTTAGGGTGCTGGGTTGTAAGGTGCTGGGTTTCATCCGGCATCTCATAGCTGACATCGTCGTCCTCCCCACTGCCACTGCTCCCCCCATCTTCCCTCTCACGGCCGTTCTCACTCCCACTCTCACTCCCACTCTCACTACCAACCACCATCACCTTTCTCGTGGGCCGAGTGGACCGCCGCCGTTCCGCATGTTTGCTGACCGCGTGTACCTTCTCGCACGTACACGTCTCACCCAGTTGCAGCGTGTATATATGACACCGCTTACAATACCCGTCACTGCCAACCTCAGACGTGCCGATCTCATTCCCACTGTCTATGTCATGGCCACCAGACTGAGACCAGTGTGTCACATTCGACATCCACTTACGGCGTTTTGCCTGCTTGTGTGCGTTGTGCACTAAGTCGGGGCTTTGGCTATCGAAGTCACTGCCGCTGCTACCATCGCTTGATAGGATGTATTTTCGTTGGCCTCGGTTCTGCGACATGCCGCTGCTTTCACGGTGTACTATGTGCTTCCGCTTGCGGTCCTTAGCAATCTCCTTAGCAACCGTCTCGTCGTCACCACTACTATCACTAAAGTAGGTACGTTTCCGCTTACTCTGCTTCGCAGCGCCCTTGGATCGTTTCTCATGTGCAGAACTCTTCCTACTGCCGACGGTTGGGTGTGCCACAGCACTCTCATGCACACTGGCCGTACCCTTAGGCTTCGCGACTATAACATCAACATGAGCCCGAACATTCGAGGGTAGTGAACTGGATGGGATATTGGCCGAGGAATGTGGAACGGTCTCCAGGGGTCGTGAGATGTTCATACCCGATCGCGAGATGGTGACTATGCCGGGTGGCGCGGAAGCTGGCAAAATTGGATCATAACCTGGTTTACGTGTATTTGGGACTGGTTTATCCCGCCTCTTGCGTTCCTTCGGCCCCGATTTCCCTTGCGCCTCGGCTCCATTGCGCATACCCACACTCACTGGCACAGCACTCCCCAGCTCCTTCTGAACGAGAGATGGCATTGTCGTCGTCTTCTTCGTCTGTGTAAACCCGGATGAGACTGTCTCCAACTGTGGCATATCTTTCTGATCAGGTGCTGCCTGTGTGCATACAACAGGGGGTGTCGCAGAAGATACTAACCCGTCGCCTGCGTTTGCCTGCCCATCCACCAGTGCCACATTCATGCGCTCATGCTTGACTCTGTGCGTGTGCGTGTGCGTATCAGCATTCACATCCGTATCCGTGTCCGTATCCTGACGGCTCGAGGTGTTCAGGTCCAAATCAAAGTCCATATCCTGCAGAGACGGTACTTTCATACCATCACTAGCCGGAGTGCTCCCTTGTGTCGGAACCCCATCTCCCCTGGTCGGGTGGCACAGTTGTATATGCTTTCTCAGATACTCGGATGTCCGACAGGCACTCCGACAGCCATCGTGCGGACACATAAGTCCGTGCGCACCGCTTACAGTGCTATTGCGATCACCCGCACCCACACCCACACCCACACTCAGTGTGGTGCTGGCTGCGGTTTCTCCGTTGCCGGGGGTGTTGTTCACCCGGTTAATAATAGTGTCCTTACGTTTAGTACCCGCCACAGGGTTGGCCGTCGAGCTCTCCATAGTCTTGGTGCTGAGCTGCGCCTTGACCTTGCTACCCACGCTCCTCTTCAGCACCACCTCTGTATCGCTCTCATTACTCAAATCGATCAAATGCGGGCGATTCTCTGCCATCTCGGTCCCTTTCTTTCCCGTATGCGTTGGGATCGTATCCTTGTCCTTATTTTCTACATGGTGTGCTTTGCTTGTACCACGCACTACCGTATGAATTGGGATCGTGTGCTTGTCGCTTGTTTCCGTGTAGAGTGACTTACCTGGGCCACGCACAGGTTTAGAGACCATGGATTGGGGCCGTATGTTGCGTTGAGTCTCATCCACAATACCGCCTACAGTCTTGCCATCGCTCTTGGTTGTCTGTATCTCATTGCTGAGCTCAGGGGCCAGCGTTTGTCCCGATGTCTTCGCAACTATCCCCGCCTTAGTAGCGGGACTCATACCAGGCGTCAACTTATCACCAGATGTCTTCGCAACTGCACCCGTTGTAGTACCGAAACTCACAACAGGTGCCAACGTATCTCCAGATGTCCTCGCCACCACGCCCGCTTTGCTAAGCCTCACACCAGGAGATATAGGCCCAATCGTGATCGAAGGTACTGGTGAGATGACCTTTTTAGTAGAAAGCATGCTCGTGAGCAGCTTCGCAGGCTCCTGCTTAACCTCAGCGCTGGCGTAGGGTTCTAGGGTTCCCTTCGTGTTTGCAGAATGCGAGGGCGGGAGTGAGGGTGAAACCCCACGACTTGTTTGGGGCTCACGCTTCACATCGTTCGGGTTGCGATCCACATCGACAGTGTGTGAAAACCGGTATACAGCCGCCCCCCCGCACGTGTCGATAGTCGCGGGGGCTCGCTGTGTAACGTTCTTCGTGGTTTGTGTGAATTTTCCTATGTCGCCGTCTCCCACCTCAGTTGTACCGACGGATACTGTATCCTGCATTCCGCCTTCTTCAGGGTCCATTGGAGTCGTACCACCATGTCTAGTCACACTCACACTCGCTGCTGTATGTGCGATCGGTTGTGCTTCCCCACCCGTCGCCTGCATCATTCCCACGGTGCGTGCCTCCGAACCTGCTGTCTGGCTCTCCACACGCCTATCTGAATCAATCCCATCAAATTTGCTAAATATATGCTTATTCAAACTAACCCCATTTACTTGGCTAATTAAACGCTTTTTGTAGTCCTTTCTCCCTGTTTTGATGTCGACATTCCTATCGGGACAATCTCCACCGACTTCGCTACCTACACGCTTATCGGATCCATCTGCGCCATGGGCGTGCGGCGACGTTACTCCCAACACCTTCGCTTGGCCTGCAAGTACACGCTTCGCCGTATCCGTGGCGCGCGCTGTATCCGCAGATTTCACTTTCGATGTAGTGCCAACCGTAACTGATGCTGTTGAGCTTGCGGGTGGCTGAACAGCGCAGCCTGCAATGGGATTGACGTGACCAACTGTGTGGTCCCCAGGGTTTAGGGTTTCGGGCTCTACCACTGTGGTTGTGTGACCGGATGTCTTACAACCAGGGTTTAGGGTTTTAGACTGTACCACAGGACCTGCAAGTGTGTTTGTGCGACTGGATGTCCTGTCCCCAGAGCTTAGGGTTTTAGGTTGTACCACTGGACCTGCAACTGTGTTTGTGTGACCGGCTACCATGCCCCTAGGGCTTTTGGTTTTAGGCTGTACCACAGGACCTACAACCGTGTTTGTGTTACCGGCTACCATGTCCCCAGGTCTTATGGTTTTAGGCTGTACCACAGGACCTACAACCGTGTTTGTGTGACTGGCTACCATGTCCCCAGGGCTTGGGGCTTTAGGCTGTACAACAGTACCTTCAATTGTGCTTGTGTGGCCGGATGTCTTGTCACCAGGGTTTTGAGTTTTAAGCTGTGCCACAGGACTCACAAGTGTGTTTGCGTGACCAGCTACCATGTTCCCAGGGTTTATAATTTTAGGCTGTGCCCCAGGACCTACAAGTGTGCTTGTGTGACCGGCTACCATGTCCCCAGGGTATAAGGTTTTAGGGTTTACTACGGGTGGGCCTAACAAAGCCGCCGTTCCCCCTGGCACACATACACTCGCCTTAAGTTGCGTGAGAATGGGCTCCGTCGTATCTGAACCTGTTTGTACTATACTCGTACTATCACGAAACTCATCTGCATTCGCAGCTATCCGTGGCTGTCCAATTGTGTCCACTACACTCTGACTATCACGCACGTCACCATCTTTCGCACTAGCATGTGTATGTGCTTCTGTATACATTTCACTCTTGCTATCACGCATGTCGCCTGCTATAGCCTCTGTCCTTGTAAGCCCATCTGTGTCCCCTACGCTCTTGCTATCACGCAAGTAGCCTTCGTTCGTCCCCACTCCTGCATGCACATCCACCACCTCACTCTTCTTGTCACACACATCGCCTCCATTTGCATCTGTAGGCATAAGCTCCTCCGTATCCGCTACGTTTTTACCTTCACGCGCTAGGGCCACATCAGCAGTGAGTACTGGTGTCGAAGCAGAGACAACTTTATCAGACAGTGCTGGCGGTTGAGCGGTGATTGCAGCGATTCGTTCTACCTGGCCTACAGTAACTGATATGCTTGTTTGGAGCTTTTCTACAGTGGTCTTACTAGTGTAATCTTCCACTAGTTGACCTACAGTGGGTGGTACCCTTGCAGGGTCCGTTACTATAGCAGCTCCAGTGGCGGGATCGCGCTTGGGGTTGACAGCGGTTTGTACTGGTGGACGTACATTCGCGGAGACAGTCGATCGAGGCTCGACTATAGTAATTTCAGGGGCGTGTTTGCGCGATGCGTCTGTTTCAGTATGTTCTAATCGACCCATAGAGGCTGGTACGCTGGTAGAGTCCTTTTCTGTAGTAGGTACAGAACTGTGACCGTGCGTGATGGTTGTAGTGGTTTGTTCTGTAGGACATACAGTGGGTGGTACGCTGGTAGAGTCCTTTTCTGTAGTAGTTGTAGAAGTGTGACCGTGCGTGGTGGTTGCAGTGGTTTGTTCTGTTGGACATATAGTGGGTGGTACGCTTGTGTGCTGCTTTTCAGTAGTAGGTACAGAACTGTGACCGTGTGTGATGGTTGCAGTGGTTTGTTCTGTTGGACATACAGTGGGTGGTACGCTTGTGGGGTGCTTTGCCGTAGTAGTTGCAGGAGTTTGATCGTGCGTGGTAGTTGTAGCTGTTCGTTCTATTTGGTGTACAGTGTGCGATAAAATCGTCAGGGGGGTTTCTACAGCAGTTACCGTATTTTGCTTCTCTTCTCCTAACTCTACGGGCGACTTCGGTCGTGCATACAGGTCTGTTCCACTCTGCACAGGTGTATCCGTCCCTCTCTGTGCGTGTGTGGATGCGGATGGTGATGAACGTTTGTGTGCATACGCTCGTGCTGCAGCAGTGCTAGCAGTCCCAGGCAGTGAGCCGCCCACCTGTACATTCGTGCTGTTGCGCAAAGATTCGTATTCGACTGTCTGTGGCTGCTGTTTCAACATGCCGGTGCCACCTCCTTTGGTCTCACACCGGACCGTACTTGTAACACCTTCCTTATTCTCATTCTCAGTGATCTGTGCCTGTTTGGGTACCCTGTTCACCACCACATCCGCGAGCTTCGTAACTGCTGACTTCCATTGAATGCTGCTAATGTCTCTGAATTTCTTCTTTTGTTCAGCTGTACTAGCTTGATTGGTCCCTTTCTCGTGCTTAGTACTTTTACCCCGATCAATGCCTTTCTTGTATCCAGCCCCTTCGCGCTGACGTCTATTTATAAACTGCGTGATATCACTGTTCTCGATACCCGAGTCTATGTCGCTTTCCGTCCTCGATACCATCTTCCTGATCTTTCCAGGCCCGGAGGCTCCTGTATAGCCAAACAGACACGGCTTACTATCACGAGATAGCCCCTGCTCCATTTTAGACACCCACTTGCCAGTCTGTGGCAAAGCACCGGTGGTCCCTGCAGTATCCTGTTTGATATCTCTACCGCTACTTGCACCCGTTGAGTTACGCCTGTTGACTGATACCATCGTATTATGAGGAGCGCTTGAATATCCAAGGCTAGTATCGCTACTGCTACAAATGATGTTAGTGCTGCATTGTGCGGTTGTGCCAGGTCTACTCGAGGATCGCATGTCTCCGCTGCTTGCTGTAGGCGAGATGCCAGGCGAAGACCTCCTGCTTGTGGTGGTGGAAGGGCCGGCTGAGGCTGTACTGACTGCGAAGGCGCCTGACGTGGGTTGCTTACTAGTATACTGTTCTATAGACGACTTCGGTGTGCCGGTTGATACACCACTCGGCTTTGTTGTGGGTGAACTATTGCTCATGATATTGGTGTTCACTGGTGTGGGTGTCCAAGATTTAGATCCGACAAAGGGCTGTTGCTTGCCGTTGTACGGTTGGCTATCACTGGCTCGCCGTGTACCAGCGTAACCCTGACTGTCACTGAGTGATCGTTTGCCAAATGCGGTATCAGTCACCCCAGCAGACTTTGCAATGGGTGAACTGTGGTCTTTCTCGCGGCCCTTGCTGTTCGCCGATGTAGGCGCCAGAGGCTGGTAGCCGCCAAAGTACTGTTGCGCACCGCTGTACTGCTTAGCATCACTTGGTTGCTGTTTCAGCGTATACTGCTCAGTGCCCTTAGCTTGCTGTGTCTCACTGTACTGTGAACGACCAATGGCTGGTTGCGATATGTAACCAATACTATACTGTCTATGCGTACTCACTAGAAATACGGTTTTGGCTTGAGTGTCCCCACTATACTTTGGAACGCCACTGGAGAGGTGGCTAGAACTGTTTTGACCACGATTAGCGATGATGAATGTACAGGTCCATCTGTGGCTCTCTGTCCAGTGCCGATTCTGTAGGGCAGCAGAGGGTAATGGTTGCATTCAGTGCGTAGTGCCAAACAATGTGGTAACATCGGGTAACATAAGGTGAGGTTAGTACCTAAAAATATATACATACACATGGGTCAAATCGATACTGAAGAAAGTACAACAGGAAAGTGCGAAACAGCGCCAGTTATCTTCATTGAGAATGATAATAGACATTCAATCCGCACGAGGTTGTGATCACTTGGTATGCAACCTAAAATTATGCACATTGACCAGCATTTAAGAAAACATGCTTGACTTCATAAAGTCCAACACACACGCACACACACACACATATATATATATATATATATATATATATATACATGTGTGTGTGTGTGTGTGTGTGTGTGTGAATGTGTGTGAATGTGTGTGAATGTGTGTGTATGTGTGTATATGTGTGAGTGTATGTGTGTATCTGCATATATATATATATATATATATATTCATGTGCTTCAATACAATGTATATATATATATATATATATATATATGTGTGTGTGTGTTGTGTGTGTGTT
>NW_014040177.1:0-5136 GCF_001186125.1 Sphaeroforma arctica JP610 | reverse complement strand
TATATATATATGTGTGTGTGTGTGTGTGTGTGTGTGTGTGTATATATATATATATATATATATATATATATATATATATATATATATATATATATATATATATATATATATATATATTATATAATAACTATATTATATATATATATATATATATATATATATATATAATATTATATATATATATTATATATATATATATATGCCCACGTGTATATATGTATATTCATGTGTATATATACACGCACACACACACACACACACCTGTGAATATATATATATATATATATATATATATATATATATATATATATATATATATATATATATATATATATATATACATTTGTGCGAGTGTATTTAATATTATTATTATTATTATTATTATTATTATTATTATATCTATTCATGAATATATATTCATATATATATATATATATATATATGTATATATATATATATAGATATATATAAAAATATATATATACATATATATAGTCATACATACGTTCGAATCTGCACATACCTGACAAGTGTAGTCGCAATAGTACGTCTGCTGACACTGACATCGGAACTTGGCAAAGTCGCCGCACATACAGCACCTGGCTACGGGTTTACCGTACATATCCGCTTCCATGGCAACAAAATATATGTATTTGCTGCTATGCTACTAAAACATTACACACCTAAATCTGATCTATATATACTATTCTATCGTCTGTATACACAGTAGTTGTGGTGATATAACATCAGTACGGTCTTTATAATGAAGTTCCCTGGGACAGCTCTCGCTTGAAATAACTATATGTCCACGTGCCAGCGTGGTTGCTAGAAAATTTTTTAACTAAACCCGCCGAAATATCCTGGCTTATACAAGTTGCAAAGTTGTACATAGCAGCCGCAGCCATAGCCTCTTTGTGTCCGTATATTTTCTTTCAGATCATAGCCGTCTAAAATCAGACACACTGGGACGATTGTATTATATTTTGTACAGTCACTGTTTTTTTCTTTCTTTCTTTCTTTATTTTGTATCAACAAAAAAAAGGTAATAAATTGTAAAACAAAACAAACCAAAAAGAACCCCTTTTTTTTTAAATATTTTTTATTAAAAAACAAATAACAGAGAAGTTGAGAACATACCAGTTCTAAATATTTTAGTTGTATTTCTTTTTCCAAAACAAAATAAATAGACTGGTAGTGACTGTCTAAATATTTTGTTTTTGTCCAAATATATATTTATTTGTTTTACAGAAAACAAGAGTTCAAAAACGATATGATTTTTTTTTTTAACCAAAATCAAATATTTTAGTCAACAGAGACCAATCGAGGCTGAGACTTGGGAGCCTGGGCCATGGCCTCCTCTGTGGGCTGGGGCCTGGGGGCTGGGGCTGGGACTCTGGGAGGTTGGAGACTTGGGCCGCCCCTGGATTCCTAGAGTCTGCCCTGGGGCTAGAAACTGGTTTATTTTTCCATAGCCTGAATTATTTAATAGTTTTTTAATAACAGAAGGCCCGGTTCAAGGCCAGCTATGATTTCTTACTTATTTTTTTTCATAGCCTTCTAAATTAGACATATATTTTACATAAATATTAGAAATTGTTTTGGAAAAATCTGTCGACGACTCGAAGAATGAAGACTCGATGACGCGAAGCCCTTTTGGTTTTTGTTTGTGTTTTTGTTTGTGTTTTACATTTTTTATAAACAAAAAAAACAAATATTATTGTTATTCTTTACAAAAAAAACATTTGATAACATTTTAAAATTTAGAAATATATAAAAATATGAACTAAAAATGATTGACGACACGGAGACGAATTGAAATTCGAGTTATTTTTAGATTATTTAATAAAAAAAGGCATGTTTCGGCTTTCGACAGTTTTGAGTTTCGACGAAACAAAAGGCTTACCCGTCCCAGCGTCCCTCCGAGAGTCAGAGACTCTGAGTCCTGAGACCGAGAGTGACTGACCTCGAGAGAGGCCAGACAGCAGACGCCCAGACCACCAGACTGGCAGACTCCAAGTTCAGAGTCCTTCACAACAACATCGATGAGAGAGGACCTCCTGGCTGTCAGTTAGCCACTCATCTGTGGTCTGTGGACTGTGGAGTCGCGATATTCGGACAATATTTTTAATATTAATAAAATAATAAACTGCAAACGCCGGTCGTGAGTCGTGACGTGAATCGTGACTTGTTGTTGGGCCGGTGGCAGTTGTGACTTGTGAGAGTTGGCCTCAGACCCTTCAGTCCTCAGAGACTGAGATAAAATAATCAGCCTGCGCCCTGCAGCCTGCAGCCATAACCCCCTAATATTTTTTCCTATTTATTTTTATCGCAAGTCGAACTCCCCGCTTATCACCGGACACCAAGTAAGGTGGGTATAAAATATATACAATTCAAAATACATACTTTGCTGTATCAGAGGTTATCAACGCACATCTGTTTGCCTGACCTTGACACAAGGCTTTCTTCTTACCAGAGGCCAGAGGGTTTAATGTGGTACGCTGTACGTGGTGTATTGGACTTTATTGTGATAGTTAGACGACCATGACATCCACCAACGATAATACATGTCGGGTATTGACTGGTAATCTCAGTAGCGAGGATGAGAACATCGCGGATTACAGGGCTGAGATCGGAGACTATCTACATCGAATACGAAGTGATGGGTGGAGCAGACTGAGTGACCAAGACCGGGCGGCTATGTGTGGGGAAGCTGCTAGGAACTATAACCGAGTGGGTCAATTGGAAGGCGAACGCCTGTTGTCGCTTAACTTGCTGAAAGTCCTGCATCAAAGTAACAAGCCTCATGATTGTGCTTTCGAGAGATATCAGATAGCTGTACGGGCCAAAGAAGAACGCCTACGTCTCAGGAACGGGCATGACAGTGTAGATCCTCGTACAGAAGCCATATATAGAAGCTCGCCACCACTAGGTCCCAGAGATGTGACCGTCATACAGAGGGCTCAACTAGGCGAGCCCCCGCAAAGAGTATCTTTAGAGAAACAACGATCCCCAGGAGGCTATTCCGACAGCACCGCGCTGAGAAATTTACGAAGTTCGGATAGTGCAGCGACAAGGCCGTTGCAGGGTGCGGGACATGACGACCAGGCAGTACATGCACGAGCATTAGCAGAAAGACAAGCTCAAGCACAGGCGCATTCACGAGCACAGGGACATGTGCAGGTTAGGAATGACCAGGTACATTTGAGGCGGCAATGGAGTCAGGAACAAGAAGAGGCTGAGCGTATTGAGCAAAAGCCGTATCCACATTTGGATTATTCTATGCGTAGCGAAGAAGAACGCGAACGAGATATGCGCAAAGAGAGAGAAACTGAGGATGTGAGGAGAAGGGCTTATAACCAATCATTGGCACGTCTGCCCGTATCCAGTCGAGATCTGAACTCACCAACACCACATGTCGATGTCGATAGGCGCGATGTTGACTTAGAATATAACCAAAATGGACAGTTCAGTCGATGGGGTAATAGCAGAGATAGCCCTCAAAACTTGCAGCAACGCAATGAAGCTGAATCATTCGCACACACCCAGGGGGTACCTGTGGCACGACAATTGCAGGCTTCTGCACATACACAGTCGCAAGGCTTCAACCGGAGGGGTCCTACAAATTTAGAAAACTGGAATGATCGCGAGATGTCGATACAAAGAGAGCGCGAACCGAGGTTCCAACCGACTTTCGGTGCTGAAAATGGACCGGAATCGATGGAGAAGCACTCTGAAGCTACGGCTAGTGCACTAGCACATCGGCTATCCAACTCGGATAGAAGTCTGCGCTCAGTATCGAGTGTGGGGCACTTTGAGACAGAAAATAGGGTCACGAATGGGTCAACAATAGACAGGAAACCCTCGAAACTAGGCGACAAACACGAAAATACTGAAGGGAAGAGTGCTGAGAAGCACATGCCTGCGAGAAAACGGAGCAAGCTCATTGAAAAAAATGAGGGCGATGAGGAGAGTGATAGCGCACGGAATAGGAAAACAGCAGATACTATCAGCGCTGAAGATAAAGCATACGTGCATAAATACTTGACAACTGAACACTGTGCACACAAGGAGCTGGCGGAAGGCTATGTGACCACCAGAGCGGTCCGCATTGTGAAGCGCATGGAAAGCCTGGCACAACACCTAGAGTTTGACTATAGGGCTCTTAAAGCCCACGACTACGGGACGGTCGAGCACAGTAGAGCATTGCAAAATATCATACACAAAACGAAGTGTGGGAATAAGAATGACATGCCCACTCTGGCGGCTTTGCTGCATATTAAGTTCTGCAATGACGGGCACAACCCCAACCATGCGCACCTGCAGTGGAGCGATCAGGTACGATTGATATACAGCGAGCTATTTCCTGCGAAGCAGATCAATAGGGCTGAGGATAAATCGAAAAGCTGATAGCCCCAGGCGTACTGCGCTGTTTTCTGTCTACGTTGATGGACTGCGCGCACGGAACCTCCTGACAGTCCGGCCAGGGGATATTCATTGAGAATTAAACTGAAACTAGAATCTACACATACGGAAACATATTTATATATATAATTTATGTGTATATGACTATATGTAATTATATATGTATGTATACATGTTTGTATGTAAATGTAATGTAAATTTATATATATATACATGTGTGTATTTGTGTTTTGTCTTGTATATAAATACATACACATGAATATATATGCATATTTACTTATCTATTTAAGTATATTCATATGTACAAATAGATGTATACACACAAATATATATATATATATAAACATAAGAATTCACACATCTATATATATATAAACATATATCATTTATGTATACATTTACAACTATAAGCGCATATATATATACATATATGTTATATATATACTTTTACTTATACTTCTACATATATATATTATTTACGCATGCATGCATGTATAAATATTTACATTTATGAATATACAGATACATATATATTAATATATATTAATATATATATATAGACATACATGCATATATATATAAATATATATATATATATATATACATATATATCATATATATATATATACAATTTATGAACGCATGCGGGAATGTATGCATGTGCATATATTTGTATGCAAAAATGTGTTTATGTATATATGTATACATATATAT
>NW_014040178.1:73303-80412 GCF_001186125.1 Sphaeroforma arctica JP610 | reverse complement strand
ATATATATGTGTGTATATATACATATATATCTATATATATATATATGTATATATATATATCTATATATATATATATTGTTTGAGGGTGGGGGTACATGTGTATATATATATATTGATATATCTTTATATATGTGTGTTTATTACATTTATATTTATGTATGTCCGTTCATGTAAAAACAAGAAATACTGAATAGGTATGTGCACACATATACATATATTTAGTGTATATCTGTTCATATTTGTATTGATAAGCACATCTTGATTTGGATGTAACAATTGAAAGTGTGGCATGAACACAGACTCTGTCGATGTTTTTGATAAATACACTATTCCTATTAACACCAAAGCAGAACTTTCCTATATATACTACTCGATATGGGGCTACGCTAATTAGCGAAATTCCCACACTATGGGTTGGGTGGTGGATCATACTATATATCTACATCTAACTTGAGTAAATTTTCTCCTTAGACATCTGAACACTGAGATAATACAATACAATATCATAAAATCTATGACATACCGCTTGTCTGATGTGATCTGTACAAGCGTGCCCGATTACATCTGGAGGACAGCTATAGCTACTTATTATTCTATCGGGATTAGACTTCAGGCCGATCCAAGGTGTTTCGCCAGCAAGCTGCAGCAGCCTATAAAATTCGCTCTCATCGTTTATACTGCCGAATCCAGAAATTGTGATACAAAATGTTATGACAAATGTCAAAGGATAGTGGTCGTAAGTGATATGGTATAGGTCAAAAGTATACAGAGCTCGCGTCACTATTGCAAGAATCGAGACAACGCACCACCTGTGTTCATGACTCACAGTTAGTATCGACATCAGTGTAGGGTGCGATTGTAGCTGCGTTCCACCCCATGCAAATATACATATCTGAAAACGGCTGTCTTCAGTAGCACTTCACAATTTTTGACAATACGTGTACTGAAAGCCGCTACAATATAACATTGTCGCCAGATAAATTAGTGTGTGCATCAACTCTGTAAGCACCACGATGTCATTTAGTTAGTAATTCACCACGTGTTGATGAACAGAACAGATGGCGCGCGCAGAATTAGTCCAACACGCATACATGCATAAATCGAGTACAACCTTGCCAGCCGACCTCCCAGTAATTCACAAGACGCTGTTGCATCTGTATATGTGGTCTTAGACTCTATTAATAGGGTTGTGGAGGTGGCCCTGTGATCCTCTTTATCGGCCGCCAGTGCAGTACCCGCTTGAGCGATTGTAGCGTAGCTTAGTATTAGAGCGCCAGCAGTCAAGCAAGACGTGAATGCAGATTTAGACTGCATCTTAGAAAGCGAAGCGCCAGCTTGTTGTGTGATCGGGTAACTACCCATATACGACGGTTGTATTTATTATACGATATACTAATATGTGGCGTGATATAATATGGCCGTATATATGGCTGTTCTCTAAGGTAGCTTCGTGCGCTCTGCTAGCCGTTAGGAACACACCAAGAGCTTTTACCCACAAGAGTCCACACCCAATTAAAACAAACCAAAATGAAGGGTGAAACCGTGCATTCGTGCAATTTGTAAAAATACACTCGCTCTTACTTTATATTTAGTTTATGCACGCGGACATCCCAAGTTTGGCTGGAAAAAGCAGCGGATCGAAGTTTTTTATGACAGCTAAAACTGATGTAAAAAAACTGACTACTACTAGTCTACTACAGAGAGGTGAGATCGTTTATGTCATCACTCACTCTCAGTGCTCTGGTGAGTCGTGCAACAGATCTACTAACATCCGAATTTCGGTATCACATTAATAACAACCTACGTTTTTGTTTCAGTTTTACAATCCAATCGAAACCTTTACCGACCGAGGAATCTGATCGATCACTGAGTCATCAGGTTAAGATGACTATAACTCTCTCGAGTGCATTTTTTTATGCTTCATATTTTGTACAAATCAAAATACATCTATATGTACTGTTATGTACTATTTTTTTACAGACTCTCTGTCTCGTTGTAATTACTACTCTGTACTAGAGAGAGTAAATAGGACACTCTCTACTAGAGTAAGTCTCTCTCTCTCCACCGTAGAGTAGTAGAGAGAGACTCAGAGACTAATCTCATTCCGCTATGGGGGTACGGAATAGAAGTTGAACGTAAACGTATATATATTCAATTTTTTAAACTTATAACGGTTCTAACGTGATCAAGTTCTTTTATAGGACTGGTTCGAATAATGAAATCTGTAAACACTTGAATTTTTAGACCCGAAAGGTGCAACTATATGCATATTAATGACCGCAAGTAGAATAAAAGTAGAACGTAAACGTATATTTATTTGATTTATAAACATTTTAACGGAAACCGGTTTGAGGTCAGCTCAGAGAGTGTAGTACAGTTATGTACTGTAGTTTCTACTCTAATCTCTAATTATTATTTTCACGTGTAAATATTTTACAGTCAAACTCTGGTGCAACGTGACGTAATCAAAAATTATAAAGTGCGGTACATACTAACACGATCCTAAATATTTTCTTATGCTCGTAAGGCGTAAGCTTGGGGGGGGCGGGGGGTTTTAAAAAGAACAAATACAAACTTTTATTTTACAGTACATATGTACATACTTTTTTTTTGAAATATATCTAATGTTTCTTTTTCCTTTTTGATTTCTTTATATATTTTATTTTAAAAACAAACAAACAAACAAACGTACACTCATTACTCATATTTACAGTAAATTCATTACTTTTATTCAAATTTAATGTAAATATGTATTTTGTACTTATTACAATCATTTCATAAATACATAGTGATTTTCATGAATCGAAAAATGAAATGGCGCCAGCCGCCAATTAATATGAGCGTATTGGAGCAATTGAGAGTTTAGAAATGAGACCCTGTGTAATAGTGTATAAATACAACAATATCAAAAGGACTATAATAAAATATGTTTGTTTTTTTGTTTGTTTGTTTTTTTGTTTGTTTGTTTTTTTTTAATCCCAGATATAGTACATAATCATATTGTACATCAGTGCAATTTGCTGTTGAACGGAAACCCATATATATTCTTTTATAAAGGTTTTAACGTTTTGCAGGTCTAAACAGCTATCAAATTTTCAATTTTGCACTAGGTTTACACCTATTCCAATAAAAATGAACTACAGAGCGGCTAATTTTTGGCGGTAATAATAATATAGGACAGTCTTAGTAGCCTAATATATGCACCTTATATACAGTTATATAGGGCAATAAAAAAGATTAAAAGTTGAACGGAAATCTTATTCATTTTTTTTGAAAATCTAAATCTAAAACTAAATTAGTTTTTTTTCCAATCATACCATGGCATATGTATTTACTCCATTATTCCATAGTCCATACTCCATAGCCCTAATCAAATTAATTTTAGAGGACTATAGTTTTTTTCAGAAGGCTATAATTTTGTCTTTTAGTTTTTGTTTGTCTTCTTTGTTTTCTTTTAGTAGGATCCTGACACTCATCACACGTGATGAAATATCCTGCTGCATAGGGAAAATGGGAAACCATAACATATGATATCCAAAGGCAGAAGTCGAAACATTGCCACAAGGTAGCTTCTCCTCCTGACCAATGGAAAAGTCCCACATTATGAATGTAATGTATCAATGGCGGCAGCAAAGCCATAACCACCGCGGGGCCCAACCAGTCCTTCTCTAACTTTTGCAGAGAGGGGGGGGCATGGGAGTGTACAAAACCTGTCGACCGACTGCAAATATCGGACAATCCACGCGATTCATATCCGCCGACCGCTTATGCGATTGACGCGCATACTCAATATGTTCGGCGGTCTCCTGCTCACAAGGTGTAGGCAACTGACCAATTAAAACAAAAGGTTTGATAGCACCAATATATATATCTAATAAACGCTCAACCTCGACATTCACCGGATGAGCATAGATATGACCAGTGTTTAGTGTATAATGTGCCATCCCACCAGCAGTAGAGTGCGTGGCATTGTAATTAGCTGTAAAAATTGGAAACTAAAGTTCCTCGTGCTACTAAGAGTACATTTAGGAAACTTAAGTTCATCGTACTATTACGAGTTCATTTAGGAAACTTAAGTTCCTCGTACTATTAAGAGTACGTTTATAATTTACATACTGCTTAAGAGTACGTTTATAACAGAGTTTAATGTGGAGACCCGGCTTATTACAGAATCTTAATATCCTCCTCCACTCGCGTTTCACTAACTGGTTGGGTCACCGGTTGGTACCTCAAAGACGGGGTACCATCAGAAACAGCATACCGCTACTACACTTTCGGCCCCAGAAACGTACAGTGCTGCCCCACAGCTCATCCTACTAGCATCCGTGCGTTGTAATAGTACGTTATTCCTCTTGTAGGGAAGCTAGCGTTGGTGCCTCCTCTAACACATCGAGAAACTTATACAATGCACACTGCTGCTCCACTCCCACTCCCTTCTTTGTGACATACAGACTATGCACTCTTATTTGTTCTCGGGTGTTCGCATTGTCGACAGAGCCTGTGAGGCCTCGTCCTTAACTGACTAATATACACTTCCAATAATTCGTCCGAGGAACTCTACTTCCATCCTTATAAATTTGCACTTCGTCAGACGAACCTTGACATTTTGTTCTTTCAGTCTGCAAAGTACCTCCACCAGTATGTAGCGTGTTCTTCCTCGGTCATCGATCCTAGGATGACATTATATGAAAACTACTTTAAGATCTCCGTAAATCCCGAGCCGACCAACCCCATTGGCATCTTACACAAGTATCTATATAGATTCCCTTCGAAAGTAAACGTGGCATACTTCCTGGACTCATGTGCAAGTTCCACCTGGCAATAACTATGTGCCATATCCAACTTAGATGAGTACTTACACTTTGATTCACTCCGCACAAAGTCTTCTCCTTCTGCACTGCACAGACACCACAACGGAAGCCACCGTAAAGGTAAACAACCGAAATTAACACAACATGTGTCAGTTTAATTAGAAAATGCATTTATGTAAGAGAATAATTCTTGATAGTGGCAAGTTATTGATTAAGACAAAAAAATAAGGACATCAAGAGTATTTTACTTTATTTTTTTATTTTTCTAAAGATAGGATTTTATGAGTCTCTCGGATTCGCCCCATGGATCACGCACCCTAAGCTGACAACTTTAGTTGACGAGTATATCAGTCATGCACAGACTGTGATCTCAATCAGATCAAGCGCTATGGTTTCGCACCGCTTCAGAGTGTGACTGAAGATGTTCCATGGCGCTGGGCCAACATTGATCTGGTTGACCTGCACACGTCCGAGCACACAGGCGACCGTTACGTATGCCACTTCTGTGATGTGGCGTCACGGTTTAACTTGCTCAATCCATTAAAGGATACGAATACGCAGACCGTGGCAGAATTGTGTTGCCAAGTCTTTGCTGACCACGGGTGGCCGGGTATTATGTGCACTGATAACGGTAGTGAGTTTTGCGATGATGTAATGGAATTGCTAGTACTCGTATCAGACATATGACAAAATAGAGGTGTGCCATATAAGCCGCAAACGTAAGGCGCGAATGAAACGCGCCATAGAAGACTTAAGTTCTTCTTGCGTACTGTATTAATGGATGATGCAGATGATTGGCCGTACCACCTTAAGTGGGTACAAACACAGATGAATGAGTGTGCTGCTCCGGTTACAGGAACTACACACGCTCACTATTTTCGGGGCAAATATAGTGAGTTACAAGTCCCCTTTAACAAGGACGAACCTGATCACCATGAGTTATTATCGTTAGAGAAGTTACAACGTATTTATAACGTTGTATATCCTTGCTTGCGAGAAATAAGCAATATAGCCTTATTAAAAGGCAAAAGTGTTGGAACACTACCAAGAAGATAGCAGAGTATCAGGTTGGTGACAGAGTTAACATCCGTCAACGTTATTCCGATGCTACTGTATTAACATCTAAATGGATAGGTCCATATATAATCTCTGTAACAGACACTAAAAAGTGGAACGTACGAGGTAAATAACCCCGATGGTTCTAATGCGCTTAATATAGGCTAATGCGCTTAATATATGCTCAAGTCGTATTCCGACTATAGAGACTCGAGACAGCGGTTGAAGCTGTCGTGTCTGGCTTTGTCTCGGTTGGAGGTTGGCGGTTTACCCATAACTAGTTGGTAGTAGTATTGGCGCCGGGCCATTGCCGCGATCTCCTTGTTGGACCAGCGTTTTGTTGAGTTCTTCCTGATGTCATCACAGCGTCTAGGATTAGTGTTCTATCCTCCTCACCACACTCATTGATAGGGATAATATTATTTATTTCATAAAAAGATAAGTTACAATGTATGTATGTTATAGTGTATAAACATATGGTATGGCTTTCATAGCCGTTGTAATGGTTCGGGAAAGATCGATGGAATTGGTCGTATGATACTCGTATCTCCTTTCGAGTTCTGCGTCTCGCGATGTCTCCAGGTGCTGTTATGGAGGCTATATTATCAATTCTGCAAGTCTCAGAGGTGACAAATTCACTGTTGGAAAACAAAACTTGACACTTAAAAATCTAATCAAAAGATGAACCGTCAGACTTCTAACCATCCGAATGCTCAAGATATCCTGGTATAATGTGTCTCATGGAGTCATGTGATACAAGATATTGTGTTAAACTGCTAATGCGGCTAGTAGAGAGCTACCTATGTAAAATAGAGAATATATGATTGGCAAATGAAATAGTCTTTAGTGCATATGTAGCCTAATAAAAATTCAAATCTAAATTGAACTATGACTTGTGACGTATTTAGTATGATAATTTTATTTATTTTAAGTTTTTTAAAACCACACTTGTAGCCTTCTTGTTCGAGATCAGAAAGCTATATGATAGTACTATAGCACCAAAATCTGACTTACATCTCCTCATACACCGTATGGGCAGTGCATACTGCATGAGAGCTTCTCATCCGTTTCTATTCATGCTACTGTCGTTCCTCAGTACGGCTCAGCGCAGCGCAAACTCGGAACGGTATGAGTAGATCCAAATTGTCACACAGTATTGCAAGTCTCAAGTGAATATCAATACTCCTACACATATCCTTCCAGATATTATGTTTGTGAATGTTTCAATTCACACACAAGTTG
>NW_014040178.1:54415-63453 GCF_001186125.1 Sphaeroforma arctica JP610 | reverse complement strand
ATATCGATTTTACACTATATTTAGAATTTACGTTCGCATTTATTTATTCTAAGGCATTAGGGATAATATTGTTTATTTCAAAAATGGCAAGTATGTATGATACAATGTATGAACATATGGTATGGCTCTCATAGTCGCTGTAGTGGTTCAGGAAAGATTGATGGGAGTCCGTGATTTGTAGATACATGGCCATACTTCCGAGCTTTGAAGTTGAAATCTCCCCACACGACATCTGGTTGGAAACCACCAATCTCGGGGGGATTAATGTATCGCCTGACGTCTTCTTCAGTAAGCGATTTGAGTGGAAGTAGAACACGGCCATATGAACGCCAAAGCACACAAAGAACACCGCGTACGGTGAAGAGTGTACAAGTTGAAAATTCGATGGGTGGTGTTTGGAAAAGATACCAATACCACAGTGTGAAGGGTGTAAGATATTATGCCGTGTAGTGTGATGTTGTATATGATAGCGTGTGTTCGAGTGTATATAATTAAGAAATGTGGTGTTATGCCAGGTTTCAACCACACACATAACATCAACCTGACTTAAAATCGATATAACGTTCAAACACTTATCTGTATGTGCTGCGTTGTCCATATTGAGTCCTTGTGGGTTGAAGAGCGTCATCCTCATTGGTCCTAACATTGTTCATCATCGGTCAATACTACTGGGCTCTCCTCTTTGACGATGTCAGCCATTTTTATATCATTGCCTGTCGTTGAAGAGTCCGTCGTAGAAAGCTGAGGCGGCGTATTGCTAGCCATCGTGTTGAGGAAGGTGTTCGTGGAAGGTCCAGATACCGTAGAAGTCGTGGCGCTCCTGCAATTGCTGGTGGATGTCAGGGTCAATGGACGGCAGTTTTGAGCCTACCAGGATGCATCAAATCAATTATTGAATACAGCTAAAGTGGCTGGTGGTGAATCTGTGGCCACCAAGGCAGACATGGTAGAGACAGCCGTCGGTGCGATAGTCGAACAATATGAACATGTACGTATTCGTTACAATCATAGCACAGAGCCGGATTAGTGTAGGCTCGAAGTAACGTTTGAAGCTGTCGTGTCTGGCTTTGTCCCGATTTGAGGCTGGTGGTTTACCAATGACCAGTCGGTAGTACTACTAGCGCCGGGACATTACCTCGATTTCCTTGTTGGACCAGCGTTTTGTTGAGTTTGTCTTAATGTTGTCACAGCGTTGGCGACGGGCTACATGGTCGGGTGAACAGCACCAGTCGGTTGAGGGGGTGTCGCCAGCTGAAGCCATGGAAGTCATAAGCGCGGAAAGGGGCGATACCCTGGGACAATGCTACAACCAGTAATTCATGTCTAACGCACGAGGCATACCTAACCTTATCATTCGGCTACTTTTGTACATTCTACTTTTGAATTGAACTCCAAGAAACTTCAAATTCTTAAACAGATTCGGCACGTTAATATCGGTTTGAGAGACTGGTCTTTACAAATTTTAAAACTGCAAAGTATTGACTTTTTGAGCTGATTAAGTGTAGTAGATATCGACTACCACAGAAAAAAAGCTCTTACCTTGACTAATGCTTAAGAAAATAGTGCAAATCTTACTTTTAAAGTACGATAACGATGAAAGATTTTACTCCATCTCAGCAACGTAAATGAAGCCGAGGTAAACTTCGATGGATATATCTATGTTTTAAACTTTGTTATATGAACTGAGATACAGTTTAAGTCAGTTAGGATTTTGCAGTGGTAGCTTGTGTAAGAATGATCGGGACTGCCTCTTGGTAAGAGCCTTAATATCCTCGATCACACAGGACGTACCTCTAGCTGTTCCTTATTGACTAATTTTCACAAGAAGTACTAAGTGTTCATGACCACATGTCTAATTTGTAGATAGACATAAGAACGTAATTCAAGTTAATACATTAGCGAATATAAATAAAGTTCCATCTGAAGAAAAGTTTAAAAAAAAGAAAAAGACGTATTGGATTTTGGAGATCGGCAATAAGACCAAAACCTGTAGGTAGTAGTTCAGAGATTATAAAATTTGGTTTATAATATCCTACATCTACTATCGTCTCAAATAGGTCCAAGTAAATGAGTCATACCAAATACTCAAGCTATTGGAGCCATCAAAGTGAATTTAGAGCACTTTGGGAATATTGGAAAAAGAACTTGAATTAAAATATTTTAAATACAAATAAAAACCAATGTGTTATCTCATTTGATCTTGATATTTTAGACTGACCGTAGGCCGTATTTCTACACCGAGAAAAAAATGGATGTAGCTGGAGAATTCGGTCAAGACAACAATTTGCAGAAAGATAAGGCAACGCCACCAAGGAGAGAGCTAGAGGGCCAACTATTGCCTCTACTTTGAAGTTTACATATATGAAAACGAGTAGCGACACTTGTGGTGGTTCTAAGGCTTACCCTTGTGCGCTTTTTCTGAAAAGGAAATTTAGAAGGAAAGTCGCCCAGCAATCGATGTCAAACCCCGAGGCGATAATGAACCATCTGTATGTAAAAGATTGATAAATGACAAAGTATCAAGCCCTAAAGGCCAGACCGACTCAGTAACCAAGTTTACCGGACCAATGCTCATGTAGACTGATGAGAACCTCGATAGGAGAAGCAAGTAGCTGATCAAACAGATCGCATGTATGATTCTGGCGAGAAAGCAAAGCACTTAAACAAACTGTCTCCGACGACATCACTGCAAGCTCTATGCAAAACGCCGTTAAAAGAATGACGATTCAGAGCATAGAAATCTGAGTGCCAAGCCGACAGCGGGATTCCAGAGGTCCCGCACTTCGACAATCAGTACCTAAAGATTAGGAGAGATTGACACCAGTTGTATTCTCTTCTGGAGATGAGTATTCCATACTCGAGGATAATATAGACTCCGCGGCAGGCAAGGGTACTTTGCCAGAAGTACCCAAGTGGGAGAAAGCGACGTTGTTTAAACTAAATTCAGCTGACTTAACAATAGCCAGTAAGGGACAAGCCTTGATCGCACTATATAATTGTGTGACGAACATAACTAAAGCTTTCCGTAAACAAGCAGACGACTTAGAGTTTGCTCGTGTTGATCGTACTGTGTTGTATTAACCCGCGAAGAATGTATTCCAATCTGCGGATGTAGATGTACTTAACGGATTTGCCGTTGAAGTCACGGTCACAATGAAAATCGCTCATGATATCCATGACCAAGAAAAAGTCGACTACTACGATTGTTGTTGATATTCTTGCTGAACAAAGATATGCAAAGCCCAAGACTACGTTTGTAATAAATTAGGTGAAATAGTACTAGGTTGGGAAATAGTACTAGGTTGGTAGGTTCAGTTATTCACCTAATTTACTATACGTTCGATCCTGGCACCACCACCACCGAGCACTGCCGTATTGAGCTTTATATTGAAGCTCGATGCGGACTTAGTCGGACCTGACATAACCACTAATGGCAAGTCGCGATGGTATGCGTTGCTAGCCATGCATATGTTCTGCATAACCATTGGCAGCAATGATCGCAAAAAGCTGTACATCGATCTTCGTCGCAAGTATACTAAAGAAACACAGGACAATGGCCAAGAGAATACAGAAGTTCCACTTGACTTGTCTCCGTTGGGATCAGTTTTATGATAAGACTATTTTCTATCCT
The DNA here is from genome assembly GCF_001186125.1 of Sphaeroforma arctica JP610. Taxonomy (NCBI): domain Eukaryota; class Ichthyosporea; order Ichthyophonida; genus Sphaeroforma; species Sphaeroforma arctica. The sequence goes on along the minus strand of NW_014040178.1, from coordinate 59,822 downwards.
TTGGACCGTGTCACCTTAAAAGAAAAGGTGGTCAGTCAGGAAACCACGAGAGCAACTCGATTCCATCAGCACGCCCGTTGGATACTGTCCGGAAACCTCAACGTGATAAGAAAACGCCTGCTAAAAAGGAAACACCATACAAGCATACTAAGAGATGAGTGGTGCATATGAAGTGTGGATACGATATGTATCAATTGACCTCGAACGGTACTGGAACGGGCGACATATGCCAACTTGTAAGCACTTTGTTAACATGTGCGACAAGACTAATGACTATCATGCTAAGTCTTGTGACAAGAAAACCAACATCAAGTTGGAGTGAAGGTACTACCGGGTGCAATCCCTACAGCGACAATACAACGAACTGTTAAATGAACGTGTGTGTAAATCTCCCTGTATAATGCATCGGAAATAAAGTCCTTGTATTGACTGATCTCAATTTAAAAAAAATGTATATCCGATCGATTTGCTTTAAAAGATATCGAACGAAGAACACGAACTACTCACCTTATTTTAGTAGCAGATGAGAAGACGTCCAAGTATGTGGCCGATGGTTGCAATATCACAACCCAGGTTGTGATACTGAAGATGTCACAAAAGTACACATACCGTTACTGGTTTACTTAACAACGTATATCATTTAAAGAACAAATCAACGATAACTGTATGAAATCATATGTATCACCGTCCAATACAGTCAAGGAATTAATCCCAGACTTTGAAAGCAAGATTATGGACTTTATTCTTGTAAATAAAGAGATTAATATTGGTGACTGGGCTAAGTTTCACTTTGATGACGTATATGTCAGCCTTGACTTAACCAATGTAGACTTTACCAAGCTGAAATGTGTATCAAGAAACTGTGTATCTTGGAGACATGAGACTGTAGTAAAAGAAAAGGTAGACAAGTGGGTAGCAGATAGAGAGATAGAATGAACTATCAACAAACGCCAGTTAGCTTGGTGTTACTAGATGCTGACTAACATAACTCTGACGGTTCATTTAAGAATAAGAAGGGCAGAGTGTGTTTAGATATGAGCACAATGAATAAATTTTTGCCTATTCCTAGCCTTCACTTACCGCATACAAACCGAGTTATCAAAGATAATGAAAGGCGCTACAGTGTTTACAACTATAGACCTGACAGAAAGATAACATCAAATGAAGATATATGAGCCACATCGTAAATACTTTATTTTATTATGGAAGAGGAACCTATAACGTTTCAAAAGAGCACCTTTTGTGTTACACTCTTTACCTGCGTTCTTCCAACAAGTAGTGGAAGAAATGTTTGCAGACAGCCTAACGTTCAAGTCTATATCGATGACACAGTCATTTTTCTAAAGACTAAGCAAGATCACGCTGCAATAGTAAGGAAAGTCCTTCAAAGACTCAACGTACAAAATTTCATGATTAACGAGATGAAATATCTTTTCGTTATGAGTGAAATACAACTTTCAGGATATCGTATCCGGAGAAGGTATAAAAATTGACCTCAGAAAGGTAGAACATATCCTAGGTTGGCAAACAACAACTACTGGGGAAGATATCAATAGTATGTGTGGGCTTGTAAACTCCTTTTCAGATAGAGTACCACACCTAGCAGATTACTTAAAATCTTTCGGACTATTAAGATGTCACAAAAAAATATGTTAGGAGAACTGTGGACTAAGGAGTGTGATGAGGCATTTTGAGTACAAGGGCCAGTGGATGATGTGCCATTCGAAATAGCAACCGACGCCTCCGACTTAGCACTTGGAGGAGTACTACATCAGGTTATCGATAACAAACCGAGTTGAATACAACTCTTTAGTCGAGTTATGAATTTCATCACAGTTGAATTACTCAACTGTTAAACAATAATTACTAGTTATTGTTACAGCTAGGACACACTTTAAAGATTTTCTCTATGGAACAGCTTCTACGCTGATGCGTAACCAAAGTCTCTTCGTTATATGAAAGAGATGAAGCCAGACCCTCAGTTACTTAATATATGGGATGACATAACTTCTAAGTTCCACTTTGATATAGAACATTTACCCGAAATGCATAACAATTTTCCAGATATATTTTCCAGGTTTAATAAGTACGAGAGCTCATCGCCACCGATTAGAAGTGTAATCCACGATGGTTCGAGCTGGCTGAAAATATAGTTTGGCCACATTAAATCGATATGTTTGTTGCACACCATAATATAGAACATTTAATCATCCTTAGGAGAAGCTTTTCAAATAGATATCTCTAAACATAATGCGTGGGCCAATCCACCATGGCAGTTAATTGCCCAGTTATTAAAATACGCTCATATATACACACAAAGCCACCATAATGTTGCGTTACTCCTTACGGAAATTAGTTCCGTGGCTCAATAAATTAATAAGCAAGGTACAATGCGAGCCAATATATCTAGATAGGAAAGTAGATTCCTTCCTCGATCAGGGTACCCGAGCAATCCAAAAGACGCACTGGAGACATCCAAAAGGAACAACCTCAAGGACACCATCTGAGACCTTTCTTAAAAAGATCGCAGAGTCGGAGATTTCACCCTCCAACAAATAGAATATAAATCAGTGCAAGGGCAATACAGCACGTGAAGTCTGTGCACAAGGAATACAATCTACTACTGGCACTGCAGGCAAGAAGCGTCAATCTCTAGCTTGTACTGTATTTAAGAACATAAAAGTCGAAGCCCGAAGTCTTTCAGTGACTTTTTCTAAAGGAATTAATGAAAGATAATCCTGGAGTATACACACTCATTATGCGACTATTAAATTAGTCGAGTGTGGCTAATGTATACGAGCGCACTAAAGCCGCACAAACAAAAGGAGGAAAGGAGTCTGAAAACACTACAAGATTGAAAACGCTACAGACGTAGAGAACACGGAAATGGATTTTCAACACCCTACCTTTATACTGGAGAGCAGAATGATTATAACATTCTCGCTTGGCTGACGTAAAATCGTAAGCTGAAGCATCAAAATGTAGTAGACGCTCTTGAAAACGCTAAGCGAAATGATATAGCGCATCCCAGGCTGACAACTTTGATTGCCAAAGTATATCAGTCATGTATAGACTGTGAGCTTAAACAGATCATACGTTATGAGCTCGCACCGCTTAAGAAAGTGGCCAAAGATGTCCCATGGCGCACGGTCAACATTGATATGGTTGACCTGCCTATGTCTGAGCACACAGGCGGCCGTTGCGTATGCCACTTTTTTTTAATATGACGTCACGGTTGACTTGTTTTATCTTCTAGAGGACACGATGACGTAGAATGTGGCTGGATTATGTTGCCAAGTCTTCGCTGACCATGGGTGTATTATGTTCTGATAACGGTAGCAAGTTCTGCTATGTCGCAATGGAACCGTTAGTACTCGTATCGGGCATGTGCCATATAAGAAATGCATACCATATAAACACACAAGGCGCAAATGGAACGCCGATTGACGGTTCTAGTGCGCATAATATAGAAAACCCTAAAACCCTAAAAGTGTCTTGCGTCAATCGTTCTTCGTGAACGGGATGTTTCCATATAGGTGTTTATGGGGTTGGTTTCAAGACTGTGCGTATGCATCGTGCAAGGGCGCCTAGGGCTCTAAACTACAATATACGGGTACATCAGATTAAGGAACCCGAACAAGAAGGTGTCATCAAAGCAGACTACGTCAGCACAGCCGTATACCGCTCGCCCTACACACTCGCGCCACACTAAGTCCATGCATACTGGAGTACCCTCAGAGCATGGTGACACAGTCGAGAACCAATCCAGGGGAGAATGAAATGCAATGATTGCATTCTCTCTCTTCACACTCTGACATTTTCAGGGGAGTATTAGGCTATAACAAATCATCATATGCGAATATCAGGAATGCAATAACAGTTCGGTACACAGGACTGTCAGTGTCAACAAATATGACACCCCGCCAAAAGATTCATACACCGCCAGAATATATAGGCGAATAAATGGTGATGTATATAAGCCCTCAGAAGAGGTGTAAATAAAGCCACTTTTGTCTAACAACAATCAGCTACCACTAACTGCCTGCATCGAACTCTATGTCCATTATATATTAAATGTCGTATTAAGGGACGCCTAATACAGAGTGCGGCAAGATTACTGGCAGATTGTGTTCTGCATTTGAAGAAATTACTTGTAAGAGTACTATTGAATAAGACAGTCGCGACAGATAAGACTAAAGAGGTACTCAATGAAATTTCACCGACCTATAGCAGCTCGATAGAATCATCATTGACAGACTAAGACTTCATCCTGTAGACTATCTACCAGAAAGAGTACTATTGGATATGACAGATAAGACTAAGAGGGTACTCAATGATATAGATGATTCCGCCGACCAAGAGTATTTGAATAGAATCATCTTTGACAGACCAAGACATCATCCTGTAGACTATCTACCAGAGATGTTGCACAACGACATGGAGAACAAAGTACTGAATATTTATGTACCTACGGAGCGCAAGTATCGAACGATGAAAATACTAGAGTAGAGATACAGAGACAGAGACAAAGAGTCAATTCATGTGCAACTTCTCAAAGTAGCACGATATAAAGCATTCACTTGCTACGGGCAACAAGAGAAAGTAGATGACATCATTAAAGCGAGCAAGAAGCCTGTGGAAGTGACAGACACTTACCAAACATAAGCAAAATGTATTTTTTAGATAATTCAGAAGCATGTATACGCGTTGCAGTAAAGGTATAGGCGAGACATAGCATATCGCACGTCAACCATTCAACAAATACAGTACTGTCAATCGCCAAACGTCCGAGAGAACGACATCAGATTCATGGTGAGAAAGAGGCAAGAGAAGTGCGAGCTTGTACATAATGGAAAGGAATATTTGTCTCCCATCACCCTAACCAATGCCCCATGAAGGTGACAGCGCTGGTTAAGGAAGCTGCCAATTCTACAGAGAAGATAGAATAATCTAACATGAGTGATGCGCGGAATAAAGGCGAAATATAATCACTACCAACGTTCATCCTTGCTTCGCAAACCACGAGATCAAAGATTACACTTAAACACATATAGTGTTCTAGTAGACTCAGAATCACAACGCTCGTGCATGGATAAAGTATAGTAACATAACAATAGCTATCAGTCAAACACAAACTGGCTATATACTACTGGCACAAATAGATGCGAGCGTCGAACGGACAGGCACGACTGAAGTATATGACATTGAATACGGATTGCGGAAGACCTCAAAGTGCTTCGAAGTACTGGGCATATCAGCAAAGTACTGAGCAAACTAGACAAAAAGTCACCTATACTACTAGGTATGAGCAGTATCCCATATATAGGCATATACACACACACACACACACACATATATATATATATATATATATATATATATATAACGTACTACGACGAACGAACCG
>NW_014040178.1:22208-54339 GCF_001186125.1 Sphaeroforma arctica JP610 | reverse complement strand
TATATATATATATATATATATATATATATATATATATATATATATTATATATATATATATATATATATATATATATATATATATATATATAAATCCACTCACATCAACAGATGCAAAGCGGGAATCATTACTCACACCACACGAGGATGACCCAGGACATGAACAAGATGGATTTCGAGAGTCACTCTAGAAACCAATTAAGTGATAGCTCCGGAAATACATTGCAATCTACCTGGCTCAAAAGTCACAGTATTACTGTGCAGTAAATGGAATCAATGTCAGACAAATGTGACATACTAAAGTACACTCTGTACCACACAAGTATATTCCACAAACAAAACAAAAAAAACTAACAAAAATGTCTCAGGTCATATTTTCAAACGTGATCAACTAAATGCCAGATATGCTGTAACGTCTGCATGAAAACATATGAATACCAAAACCTCAGAAATTATAATAAACCCCTAAAGGAAACAAATGACACACAAGACCAAGAGTATGCTACCTTGGAAACGAACATGCCAATGACTTTATTAGCCATTGACTAGAAGTTATACCCCATATTCTAAAAAGAAGCAGAGAGAGAGTTTAGCAAGTTCAACACTCCGGTTAGATTGAAATTTCAAGATCAAATAAGAGAAGTCATTCGTTCTTATCTATTTAAATAATTATACAAGTTATTTCTCCAATAGATCCAAAATGCTCCAAATTCACTTTATAGCTCATATAGTTTGAGTATTTGGCAAGATTCATATACTTGACTCTATTTGGAAACAATAGCAGATGTAATTAATAAACTGTACGAAGTCTGAACTATTACTTATAGTGTTGGTCCTCTCGTCAATATCGAACATTCGAAAAGTCTTTTTCTATTTATTATAAAATTTTGTTCAAAAGGACTTTTATTTATAATTACTAAAGTATTAACATGGTTCTCACCAACACCTATGTACAATCAGGCTATGTGAGCTATGAACCCATAGTAATTCTTGTGAAAACAAGTAGTAAAGATGCTAGAGGTATGTTCCGTGTGCTCGCGGGTGTTAAGGTTTATACCAAGAGGCAAACCTGATCATTCTTACACAAGCTACAACTGCTCAATCCTAACTAACTTGACCGGTCTTCAATGTTTATTTCAACATAATAGAACTTGTAATATTTCCTCTGAAGTTTACATATTCTCATTTAAAGTAGCGATAGCTGTCTGTAAACTGACGAGAGTAACACTATTTTCAACTATCGTTTGATAAGCCAAGTATCAAGTATGCCTACAGCACCTAATAAGAAGAATGTGGCCGCCAGCGCTAAACCTGCGAAGCCTGCTGAGGTCCCAGAGGACACGCCTGGTCCTTCGACATTTAAGCCTGCCGAAGAAACTGTCGAGGAGAAGCCGAGTCAAGGAAAAAACCTGACGAAGAACTGTTGGAGCCTGCCTCTTCGGATACAGAGCTTCGCACAACTACGGAAACTACGGAACTCCTAGGCGGTGTTAAGGTATCTATTTCATTGAATGTTGGGGCCAAATAACTTAATGTTGGGGACGTTATAACTCTTCAACGAATGGAGGTATCAACACGAATCCGACGGCATATGAAAGCCAAGCATCAGTCTGCGGATACTGCCACAGGTATCGGGGCCGATGTTGGGGACCCCATTCCTCAGGAACGGCTAGACGGATCTTTGAACTCTCGGCGCAAAAAGAGTCCCGTGGATGAGTTCTTGAAGGAGCAAAATAGCCGCTGTCACTGAAACCCATATCAAAGAAGAAATCTGATTCAACAATTGAGATTCGAACCCGGGACCTTCTCAATTACCAGCAAGAAAATTAACCGCTAGTGCTACTAATACTAGAAAAGGGGCTAGAAACCCAGGTTTCAACCTATACTGCTCGGAAGCGGTCACAGACCATTATTTGGACAGACCTAGCCCTGAACGAATGTATGATCTTATGGAACTCGATGAGGCGTACGAGCCTCGTAATATCGACACTCACTTACCACGTCACCCTGGTAAGCGCGACTTAGGTCATCACTATACAATTATGATACAGTGAAAGCTAGACAAGCACGATTCGGATACATACGTATGTGTATGCAAGCGTAGAGGAACGTCTCTTGCTTGACTTGAACCTTATGAGGGTTTAAAAGTTTGAGTGTTGATGAATCATTGATATTTAGAAAAATAAATTGACACTATCTTAACGCAAGCAGCACGTAACACTGAGCGTATGCAGCGAGGGCATGCTGAGCCAAGATTTATTAAACAGCTTGGGAATGCTAAGGCCGTGGTTGATTTCTCAACTGACGATAGTATAGTGGAAATACTGTAAGTATTTGAGCTACTTAAAGTACCAACCTTAAGGATAAGCGAATAAATACTTTCATACACTTCTGCGAGCCTTGTGAATAATGTACCATACCGAAAGCTCACGAACCTAACTGGAAGACACTACCCTATAACCAGACGTGATCGTGAACTTCTCGAGTCTCGAAAAACGATATGTACTTGCTCGTATGACGCATATGAACCGTAAGATGGGAGGTCGTACTTACGATGGCGAATAACTGTTGATATTATAGCCTCTTTTAGAAAGTGAACGATGACATCATCGCTTTCGATGTCATGTAGATATTTGAAAAATCAATTCAGAAGTATACCTAAACATTTACCAGAGTAATAGGCACTGCGAGCACTACCCAGCATGCTATAAACAGAAGAGAACGTTAAAAAAAATGGGCACGTAAAGACAGAAGAGAACATTAAAAAATTAGATACGTAAAAAGACACCCAGGTGAACATACCACTAAAAACCGCAAATACCTTGACTTTAGGGAAGTCACTATCAATATGAGCAAGACAGATTGTTACTACTGAAAATAAAAGAAGTACTCCACAACCTACAGTGGCCGAACTTCTTTTCAAAATTGTACATGGGAGGGACATTTCATCACTTCCTGGTCCATGAAGATAGTAGACATTCTATGAATTCTACTAATTTGAGCACTGCTGAAAGCTTGGGTGTCATTCGATTCAATATTACAGTTTGCAAGCTTGTAGTTAGGATACTTCTTCACATGTGGCTGATTTACTGGTATCAAATCACTAAATGCTTCAAAATCTTTAGTCTTGCAACACTAATGTATACTGTTTTCAGCCATTTCCGACGCACTATTCCACTCATTGTCAAGGACGACGCGACTGACGCACTAGATCAATTCTACACTGAAATCGGGAAGGATAAACTTGCACAGCTACGCGAACTCACATGTGACCGTGACAGGGAATTCATTCTCAAGAATTCAACAAGGTGAACACGCAGGAACATGTAAAAATACTCTGCGTGCCCACTGCAACGCCTGCATTACTTGGCTTAGTCGAGCGTGCAAATGGTGTCATACATGACATCATGCTCAGCGATATGAAGCAAGCCAATATGCCCGACAACAAGTGGGCCGAAGCTATCCAATACGCAGCTCTCAAGAACTCTGTCCACTGAGGATTGGCATAGACGACTCGGCCATAGCGACAAAATTACCGAGACACTACGATCTAATAACATATCCTCTACTACAATCACCAAACCTTCCCATAACGAATGGATGCTACTCCCGGATCTCTTTCAACGACATGTTACAGACGTCTTTGGACCAGTAGATATCGATTTATTCGCCAACGCAGAAAACGCGCAAGTACCCCTGTACTGTGGACTCACCGATGACGCACCACTCCAAGACGCATTTATGCAATCCTGGGATCAACCCGATAAACACCTTTACGGGAACATACCTTTTCGCCGCAAAACTTGGCGTGAGACTCTAGCCAAGCTCGATACTGAAAATGGCCTGGTCACGACGGTGTTTCCACTACAACCCAACACCAAGAACTACAACCAAACACTACGCCAGTTACACTCTCATGCGGAGGTCATACGTACAATACTCGAGACTTTCCTAGAACACGGGCGCAATGTCGTTGGCCTACCTAAGTGGCACTACATCTGCATAGCACGACTTGGCAACATCAAACATGCCGCTTTTCCCACCGCAGAACTGCTCACAGCTGAGGCAGATACCATCGCTTACCTGACAGACCGTACCTCTTGTACACCATGTGTACAAGGGAAAATGCGCCGCAGACCAGTCCGACATACCAGCAAAGAGTCGATACCTTCCTCCTATTGGAACCGTTTTCCATGTTGACTTACATACGGGCTTGCCCACAACCCCTAGTGGTTATACCTGTGATATCAAGTCCGTAGATGCCATCAGTGGCTACACATTAGTCTATAACCTCCAGCACAAGGACGACGCGACTGGCGCACTAGATCAATTCTACACTGAAATCGGGAAGGATAAACTTGCACAGCTACGCGAGCTCAAATGTGACCGTGGCGGGGAATTCATCTCTCAAGAATTCAACAAGGTTAACACGCAGGAACATGTAAAAACACTCTACGTGCCCACTGCAACGCCCGCATTACATAGCTTAGTCGAGCGTGCAAATGGTGTCATACATGACATTATACTCAGCGATATGAAGCAAGCCAAGATGCCCGACAACATGTGGGCCGAAGATATCCAATACGCAGCTCTCAAGAACTCTGTCCACGACAACAAACACAACTGAGACCAAAAATCCTCTTGGGAAGTGTTCTGGGGGTTTAAACCAACTGACCGCATTAAGAACATGCGCCTCTTTGAATGTCGAGTAGCATTTATCAATCAGTCACGCCATGGCAAACTAGACGACCGCGCCAATATTGGGGTATATATAGGCCACGATGAGTGCCGAATACTTAACCTCAAGACAGGTAAAATATGTCACTCCAGCGACGTTCAATTCAATTACCGTGTCTTTCCGACTTGGACTATGGTTGGGAACACACCCGTCCCACACTTTGCCACAGACACAAAGGACGTACCCATAATCCGTGAGCTGACTATGGCGTTACACCTCGATCAAGACACTACATGCGAGACACAAACACCTACCTATTCCTCGGTTGGCACACAGACCGACGATGTCACCATCTCAGCTGATACACACCAGGATCCTCTACCTGCTCAAACCGCCCTCCTGCCCACACCAACCACATACGCTACGCCACGCACGCTCCTACCTACTCCCGACACTGCATCGACTGCACAAGCACCATCGACCGCGACACCAGACAAGGAGGACACTATTAACAACACTTTACAAACCCACATTGCCCGACATCCCGAATCACGCGCCCTTCGCGGTCTCTTACTTGTACACGCTCAATGGACCGCATCTACCTAACAAAATGCGAATGACGAGACAATGCGCCCGCCAGATGCAAACCTATATCACTGCAAACAAACACGGTATCGAGGATCAACCTGCTGACGATACCTCTATTCCAGGGGAGTGTTCAACAAATACCACCATGGACACGACATCTTCAGCTCCATCACCACACAATACGGGACACACTACGACACAGCTTCCAGGAGAGCACACAACAACCCCTCCTAGTACCGCATTTCAAACCGTTACCTTTTAAGCCCTTTGAAAAATAGAGTATATCCCTTCTGACTCCATCTATGATTTGGGACAGCGATTGTGTCGTTCATGATTTGAAACGGTACTCCATCTACTGAATACGCCAATATTGCGGAGCATGCAATAACATCTTTGAGTTATTCCTATTTCTTAATGAGTTCTGGTGTCCGAAGAATCGCTATATTCTGATTCATTTTTCCTTTCATGAGATTGCGGAAGTGTTTCGTTATATGCGCGAACTAGGGAATATAGTCCTGCATGTAGTTTACTAATCAGATTGCTCTATGTGGTCACGTTTGGTTATTGGCAGTAGCCTGTCAATCATGTGTTTTGTTTCTCGGGGTCTGTTTTGAGCCCTTTTGTTGTAACTTTGACGCCTAATATATCGACTTCTTGACTGCAAACGCACATTTGTTGTGATTTAGCCTGAAGTTGGCTGCGTTAAGTCTTTTGATGACTTCTCGTACTGTTTGTCTGTGTTTCTCTACTGTCGTCCACGTATACTTGTACCCCTTTAATGTCGATGAGGTGGTTGGCCATCACTCGTTGAAATTGTGCTGTTAGCGAGTGGAGTCCAAACGGAGTTGACTTGAATGAGTATTGTGCCCCTCTCCAAGAAAAAGTTAAAAGTGTTGGCTATTTTTGTGTACACACCGTAATGGTAGATTCGCCTGTGTGGGTGCTATTCGCTTGTATATGTGCCCGTCTTTGACCCATTTTTGAACATTGTCATCTGTTTGTGGCATGTATTTATGTGGAACAAAGTTCACTTTAGCGTGACGAATGTTCTTTGCTTTGACCTCTTGACTTGGTATCTCCACTACCGATCCTGGCAAATTGCAGTGTACATCCGGCGGGATCTGGCCGTTCTGGTCTAATAAGTCTGAGAGTGATTCTCTGAATCCTTCTCGCTCATTTTCAGGGTCATCTTCATGTGGTGTGAGAAGTGATTCCCATTTAGCATATGTCGGTTTGAGTGGATCAATTATCCCAGCTAGATATATGCCCAAGTATGGTAAAATATCCATACCTAAAGGATTGGTGATTTCTTGTCTGGGAAGTCGAGTACCCCAAAGCAGTTTGATGTTTATCTACCGCCATAGGTAATATCACACACGTCTGTGGAACCTGTGCGTTGTACTCGTACATCTGATTGTGCGATCTGTATGTAGACCCAGGTTGTGATTTTACAGACAAGTATAGTTCAGTTACTAAACTGCGATCCATACATGAGCGTTGTGCTCCTGAATCTACTAGTGCGTTGTATGTGGTGCCATTCATTTGTATGTCTATGTGCAATCTTTGGTCTCGTGGATTAGAAAGTAAAGAATAAGGTGGGTAAGCAATGTCATTTGCATTTCTTAGCAACGTTTTTTCATCAGTGTGTGCATTCACAATGCCTACCATGTTTACCATATTAACTTCCGCCCACCAAGCTTTATAGATTCTTCATCCATCGCTTGCACCTTGTTGCCATTTGTAATGGTCAACTGGTCTACATGTATCGGTTGGGATTGCTGCGCTGCCCTAGCTGCTGCTTCTGACGTTTGCTTTCTTTCTTCTTTGGGCACTTGTTAAACGCATGTGACGAAGGGTCTGAACGGCAGTATGGACAAGGTCGTGGTCCTCGCGGTGTTGGGGTGTAAGTACCCTGTCCCATAGGACGACCTCGGCCTTGTCCTACTTGTGGTCCCCGCCCCCCCCCCCTCTGGGTTGACCCATCTCTCTGGGTGGACCCCCTGGGGGTGTGTCAAGTCTTGGACGATTGACTCTCTGGTCTGGGATGGGTGCGGTTCTCGCTCGTTTGCGATACCGATCGTGATTAGCATGTGTTATGGTTGCTTGTCTGATACAAAGTCTTCAGTGAGTTCATGGAATATCTTCTCTGATATGTCAGACAAGGGTCCGCTACTACCATCAGGCTTCGTTTGCGCCTTCAATATTCTATCAGTCTCGGCCTGTTGTCCATACATGACTAGTGACTGATAACGTGACACTTTGAGAAATTGCATGTTAATGGACTATCTCCCCGTGCCCTTGCATCGTTTCTCCAGCTCAAGCATTGTGCGACGCAATCGTGCTGCTCGTCGAGCATTATAGAAGTCGTTGAGCCATTTCTCCAGCAGATAGTTTACTGGAGTGTGACGCAAATTGTCAATGATTAATATATTGTAGACTTCCCCATCAGTGCAGTCTTTCCAAAGCTGTTGGGAACTACGTGTATTATTGAGTGCTGTGCGCGGTACCTCTGTTGTGGCTGTTTGTCGGGGCAGTTCTTGTACGAGTGATAGATACTGTACCAATGGCATGTTTGTGTTCGCAAACAAGTCTTTTACTACAGATACAAACTCAAGTGTATCACGACAATCAGCCATACTCACATACTTGTGTGTTGGCCACTTAGAGAACTCACTCATCTTGAGTAGTTTGTTCATCTTTGTTTCTGAGATTTTATCCCCTACATGGGATCTAATTAGTGTTAACTCGCTCATTAAGCCATTGATTGCAATACACTCATCGTGATCACTTTTATCACAGCCTTTCACAGCTTTATTGTATAGTTTTGATAACCGCTGATCGACTTCTGGTATCAATCTATTAGGTTGTTGGGTGTGAACTGCATTACGGAGCTTATGGAGTGCTTGTATGTCAACTTCTGTGCATACAGCTTATATACCAGTATGCATATACTATAGGCATTGCCATCATAAATGGTCGTGTCAATGACCACTTTGAACTTACTCATTGCTGGATCTAATGGTGCTCTTGCTGGTGTGGGCTCATCATCCATGTACATCGCTCCTTCCCCATTGTTTGGAGTAAAAGTGCGTGAGGAAGCTTGTGACACTGGCATTGTATGCGATTGTTCTGGTCGAGTTCAAGCTGTACAGCTGGTGCTTCCTCGTGTGTATGTGCTAGTAGAGCTCACTTCTGTGCGTATACTCCTTTGTGCTGCTTTTGTTCTTTGCTACGGAGCAGAAGTCATTGACTGATCTGTGTGTGCCGTGTCCGTTGTGGTGTTAGAACTCATGATTTATTCTGAATACTGGATGAAATGGACTGTGAACCGACTTAGCCTTCATCAGACTGGTACATCTGGTTGGCTGATCGGAGGATCAACTAGGCTACGTGAATAGTCCCTAGAAACCTATATTCGGCTGAGCCATCTCGCTACTGAGGTATTCGGATATGAATAAAGTTGAAAAGTAAATATAGTTCTATTAATAGAACTAGACCAACTCTTATGTTTGGTATTTTACTGGGGCTTTTTAATGGTCACGTCCAAATATCTGATATGTAAAAGAGAAAAGGTATTAATTAATAAAACCATTAAAACCCATTTTATGAAACTTAAGTTCCTCGTGATATTAAGAGTACATTTAGGAAACTTAAGTTCCGCGTACTATTAAGAGTACATTTAGGAAACTTAAGTTCCTCATACTATTAAGAGTACATTTAGGAAACTTAAGTTCCTCGGGGTACCTTCCTCGCAGCCATTAACTGCAGCCTCCTGACAGCGCACCCCAAAAAAGCCGATGCAGATATCACCTCCCCCACCGACTTCCGCCCCATCACGCTTACGCAAATAGTCAGACGCATCTTTGAAAAGTGCTTTCTTAATCTGATTACGAGCCACCCCGGCTCTGCTACCCATGCTACCCAAGCTGGCTTCAAATCACGGTACTCCTGTCATACCCAAGCACTTGCCGCCATGGAATCTGAGACACAGTCAAAAGAGGAGTGGAACGACGTCCGTCTGGACATAACCAAGGCATACGACAAGGTCACTCTCCCACGCTTTGGGAGGGTCCCTACCCGAGTGACATACCGCGGCACGCTCTTGTCTCTATTCCATAGAACGAATGGCATCTTACAAGGCTCAATCGTCGGCCCCCAGCTCTTTATTATCTACATGTATTCCATAGCTGTCACGCTAGCACAATTTCGGCCCAAGCTCCTCCGCTCTTATTTATTTGTCGATGACACACGGATCCAAGCCCCTCGATCGATTTTGCTCCAGCCCTTCTTAGATGACATTGATGCGCGGGGACGCAAATCTGGCTTCGAACAGGGTGTCATTAAACCCCGAGTACGATCTACCGACCTGCGACACGCGGCGCCAACCCTTTGTATAAATGGTGAGCTTATCACGCCGACGTTTGCAGACGCACCTTGGAACACACGTTACCTCCTCCTGAAACTGGCGCCCACACATGCCGAACCGAAACACTCCAAATACCTGGGGTTCCCACTCTCTCACGGAGTACCAGGAATCAACCTCGTTAAACATATGGAATCCCTGGTTGCAGCATTGTCACTGGGTATCGCCTCTTTCCGCGCTTATGGCTTCCATGGCTACAGCTGGCGACACCCCCGCAACCGACTGGTGATGTTCAAAACATTCCTCCTATCCACGGCTACATATGGGCTGAACCTTATTGCCTGGGCTCCGCCTATATGGAAGAATGCGTTGGACCCCCTATTCGAGCGCTTTAACTCAGCACTCATCCAAGCAGCAGCCATCATCACGGGCACTAAATACCCTCGGTCTCCCAAACATCAAACAAACTTACTTCACTTTTGCGGCCTGCTCCCCGCGCGACCATTCGCGGACTACCTCGGAGGTTGCCTGGGAATACAACTCGACTCAATGGCAAGCACAAATCCACTTACCCCTCTGACGCAACCCGCCTGGGCCCACGATAAACCATCACTGCGCTTCCCGTACAGTATCTATGCTCACCTAAAAACTGTACACAAAACCACGGGCGGGTGTACACCCGACCATGTAGCCCTCCGCCAACGCTGTGACGACATCAGGAAGAACTCAATAAAACGTTGGTCCAACAAGAAGATCGCGGCAATGGCCCGGCGCCAATACTACTACCAACTGGTTATGGGTAAACCGCCAACCTCAAACCGAGACACAGCCAGACACGACAGCTTCAATCGATGCTTCGAGTCTACACCAATCCGGCTCTGTGCTATGATTGTAACGAATACGTTCATGTTCACATTGCTCGACTACCGCACCGACGGCTGTCTCTGCCCTATCTGCCCACGAGTTCACTACCAGCCTCTTTACCTGCATCCAATAACTGATTCGACGCATCCTGGTAGGCCCGAAACTGCCGCCCATTGGCCCTGACCTCCTTCAGCAATTACAGGAGTACCACGACTTCCACGGTATCTGGACCCTCCACGAACACCTTGGATCTTTTCTCCAGAATGTTGAAGAACCATCGTACCCTCACCCGTTCCTGACACATCAACGGGTGTTCCCTATACCCTGGCTAATCACGCTGTTGAAGTACTACTTCCAAATATCGGTTCAAACCAAATCATCGCGCTTGTTGGTTCCGCCTATGATACTTCCGATTCAGGCCAGCCAACACATACCGAATTCATCCGTGGTCTGGTGCGGCATTGGCTTACCCCCATCCTCGCTCCTCGACCGAATTATGACGGATAACCTGGTCGTACTCGGCATTTCGTACTCTGCACTAACCCATTCCACGGCACTACCCGGCGTACACCGATCCGTACCACAGAGGTGGGTACGCTACTTAGTAGGTCAGCAAGCGAATACATGGCACATTCGGTTGTATCAGTGATTTATCAGCACCGGCCCAAATTAATTCAGCGCATATCCTCCATCGTCGACTCACTTGGCTCAAGCTTCAAACGGGAATTTACTGACTACTTCTTCCCATCGATCTTTCCCGAACCACTATAACGGCTATGAGAGCCATACCATATGATCATACATTGTAACATACAAACTTTGTAACTTATCGTTTTTGAAATAAATAATACTATCCTTAATCCTAATTAGTATTTAGCTAGAAATCGTGCGTTCACGCTTAAATAAACCTGCACTATCTAAACTACTATATACCTCAATAATTCTAAAGTTATCAAGAGACAGTTGCTTCAAAAAGGAAAATTGTGAAGACACTATATAGTTTACAACGCAATGCAGTTACCTATTCTTAGCAATTTCTATGCCATTTTGTTAATATCCAGTACTTGTAAAATATCTATTAGATTCAACTGGCGCAACAGGGAAGAAAAAAGATAGACTAATAAAGTCTGTAATCTTAGATAGACTCAAAACACAATGTAACGGTGAACTTAGGTTTATTTCCTCGGTTGTTGAATAAACGTCTACCTTAGCAGAATGAACTTTTTGAATGAACAAAGCCACGTATTTATACTATCTCCAAAAGATTTCCTTGAGAATCCTGCCGCCAATCAAATCGTGTATCTTTTCAATTTCGAGCCTACAAGTCCATTCAACATATATTGTCATCTGCCAACCTCCAGCTCATATTACCTCGCACTTCGGTTCTCAAAGCACCAATCGTACACCAACCTCCTCTTCTTTCGAGTCTGCGCGGCCGTTTGCCAACAAACCGCACAATACAACTTAGAACTTTTCAAACTTATTAGTTTTCACACTTATAAGTTATCGCCCACACTTAGAAGTTCTTGCACTCTTATTAACGCTCAGGAACATCACCGAACAGTTCGGTGCTTACAACACCAACATTGTTTTAAATCGGAGGTAAACTTGGTTGACATTACAGGTCTAATATCATATACTTTTTTTTAAACAACTATTCTTTTATTCACATTTCTAATTTTATATATAAGTAAAAGTGTGTATGTATTTACAGAATTATGGCCCTGTTCAGTAACTAAGGTAATTATGAGAAGCATAATAAGTTAGTAACTATGCAAGACAAAAACCGCATCTCGCGGCCTAGAAACTTAGTAAGAAGGTCAACAACGTTGTCATTAGTACTGACGCACGTAAGAATAAGCATGCCTTGCTGAATATAATCACGAACGTAATGGTAACGAATAGCGTTGTGTTTGAGTCCTTTGGGGGTACCAGTACCCAAAGAAATTTTGATGGCTGATTGATTGTCAGCCTGGAGGATAGTGAGGCGTTGCGGGGAGAAGGCGCACAGCATGGCTGTGAGTATGTTATTCAACCATGCAATACTGCGAGCCGATTCAGAGGAGGCATCGTATTTGGCTTCGGCAGAGCTGAGAGCAGTGGTCTTCCGTTTCTAGAATTTCCAGAAGACAGGAGTACCATTGAAGCATAGTACTGTGCCCGATTGGGAACGTCGATTGTCGTGGCAGCCGTCCCAGTCACTATCTGTGTTACGGCGAGGAGTTCATCAGAGGTAGCGGCCGTGTTGTAAACCAATGCACAATGTTTTGTCACAGAAAGGTATTGAAGAATACGGGTAAGGGCCCTATAATGAAGCTCGTTAGGATCTGAAGCAAAAGCAGCGAGTTAATTCAGGCACGCAGCAATATCAACTCGGGTCAATTAGCGGCAATCTCAAGTGCACCCAGGAGACGACGGTAGTTCTTGCCATGATAAGCTGGAGCTTCAAGGGAGGCAGGGTGAATACTATTACCCGGGGTATGGTTCGGGATGGTATCAATTTTAGTAAACGTGGCAAGCATGTGTTCAACATAAGCCGTCTGGTCGAGTGTAACAGAGGAAGGAGATTGACGAATACTGAAACCTACAAGGTGGCGAACCAAACCCAGATTCTTGCGAGAGTAGTGAAGACTGAGGGCACGGTAAAGCCAGAGCTCAAGTCTAGACATGCAAGTTACGGCAGGTACAATTTCATCAACATAGATGAGAAGTAAGATTCTGAAGCCATCGTGGAACCAGAGAGATTTGTCGGCGTCTGTACGCTGGAAGCAAAAATGTGATAGTTTACCAACGATGTCTATATTTCATAGACGTTCAGCTTGACGGAGGCCATAAAGGCCCCGTTTGAGCTTTAGTACATGACCTGCGGGGTAATATTTGAGTTTTACGCTGCCAGCGGGCGGGTGCATGAAGACTGGGACATTTAATTAAGAATAGAGGTAAGCAGTATTGACGACAAAGTGAAAGACGTCGAGTTTGAGACTGGCAGCCCGGGCATTGCTTGATACTGCACGGTAAGGATAGTGATGTCATCCGTGGTAGCGACACGAACAAATAGATATGGTGAGTTTAGGAAGTCATAGTCTGATCGGTGTAGTCGCCGAACGTCTCAGGAGTGTTAACTCCGTCGTCAAATAAAGAGTCGGACGGATCCGAAAGTTGCTGCGGCGAGTTGTTTCCGTCATCAGGAACGGTGACGTAGGAATATCAGCTATTAAGCCGGAAAAATCTGATGGGTTATCGGTGTCCGAGTAGTTTAACTAAGAACCATCGAAAGCGGTGGTGGAAATGTTATTGACAGGAATATGAGATGGAGGGAAAGGAACGTTGTCCAGCGAGGGTAGGCTGAAGTCGCTGACGGCGGCAATCCTCGAGATAGCCTTGGAAGTTCGTAATTATACTCTTGGGGGTGGGGTATTGAAATGAGGAACTACTGGTGGCAGGATAAATGCAGGCTGCAGCGGATATTCACGGGGAGTCCTAGGTGTGACGGGTTGGAGGCTCCTTGTGGCCATTTAGGTGTGTCTCATATGTAGGAAGGAATAACAGTGGTACTTGGTGCGCGTGCGGCACCTGACATGGAAGCAGCAGACGGCGGCAGCGAGGGTACAGGCTGAATAGGAGCCGTTGTCATATCTATGGCGACAGGTGGAGAAGCAGCAGGGACATAAGGGACAACAGCCGTGATTGGAGAGTCGAGTTCATACCAATTGGAAGGAATAACTTAACCTGAGAGAGTACTAGAACGCGTGCACCGTTTCCAGATGCATTCTACCGCGGGAGCTCATCGGGCAGAAGCTGAACGTCGCGTGAACACAATTAACGTTGTGTAGCAAAGTTTTGTATTCTCCAGGTGTCGGGTGGGCAGTTGGGTTCTCGTCCAAGGAAAACACCGAAACCTGCGGGAAAGCTAAGCTATACTTATGTTTGCTTTTAATTTTAGAACCAGACAATTTGAACAGGCCAATCAGAAGGCCATAATGTGCGTTGGGGATACGGAGGACAGTGGTGCCGTGCCACTTGTCTGAAGGCGAGTGTAACGGCGAGACGGCGAGCGGCAGCAAGTTAATACATTAGCTAATATAAATAAAGTTCCTTCTGAAGAAAAGTTAAAAAAAAGAAAAAGACGTATTGGATTTTGGAGATTGGCGGGAAGACCAAAACCTGTAAGTAGTAGTTCAGAGAACATAAAATTTAGTTTATAATATCCTACATCTACTATCGTCTCAAATAGGTCCAAGTAAATGAGTCATAATAAATACTCAGGCTATTGAGAAGGTCCAAGTATCTTTCATCATCGTTACTTTGCTGAATGTCTCACAAAGTTCATCGAAAAGTGAACGGATGAGAAGACTTCTGGTGGTGCGATAATATCCCACAGCTTTCTTAGCGTTGCGGAATATAATGGTGCTTTCAGCAATACGCGCGGGTTCGTAAGGGATTTTAAGGAGGTTTAAGTAATTTACAGTTGTTTAAAATGTGATTGAGATCCCACTCGTAGTCGCTAAGAGCCGCGAGATACAAGTTGGCATCCCAGCGATTATAGTTGTCACCAGATAGGGTTTGGTGTACCCACTTGATTCGTGTAGAGCCAGAACAAGAAACTAGATGTAGAGGTGCGCAAAGAGCGGTCGCACAGGATATTGTAAGAGTTGAAGGAGTGTTACCAAAACACGGACAAAAAGCCAATATACACAACTCCTCAAACAAAGACACTCATATACTATGAACAGCAAGAGACGGCGATGGTTACTTTTTAAACATGAGATCTCATGCGTTCTACTCCTTTGCTTAGGCATCAGTGTAGTCAATACAGCGTAGCGCAGATTTTTGTCTCCTAGATACTACATTATGATGACGTTTGATTCGCACTAATTTCCCTATTCCATTATTTAGTCCGGTCCTTTGTGTCTATAGGTTATTTGTCTAGCTAGATATAATCTATCAATTACTGTTATTTAGTACAACACCTTCATTGTAATTGGCACTCTGCTTTAATTTCATCATACAAATTGAAGAAAGTTTGATCATTCTTTTTGCAGTCCTTCTGCACTACCTATAAGCTTAAAGAGAACTCGAGTAGCTTCTGCTGCTTTCTTCATAGCGGCACTTGTAGCATCGGAGTTTTTACTCGTTTGCGCTGCCACATTGCGCGCTACTTCACCTGTAAGACTATATTGTCGTCGTGCTAGTGTCATTGATTTCTCGATGACCATTTTGCTCTAGAAACTCTGTTGTAAGGTTATCCGTCGGCACTTTTGATTTGCAGAGTAAACTAGCGCACAGAAGTATTTCCCTCTCCACCATCTCTTTGTTTGCTGCTACTACAGAATCATACTCATAACGAGCATTGTCATTGGCATCTGCCCATAATGCCTGTTGAGTCATACTCCACACTGTAGCAGCAACATGTACACCTTTCCCGCCACAATATAGACCACATTCAAAATACCCACTGCATACTATAAATTTGTCGAGGTCTGGTTAGTACCAAAGTTTAGCGTAGGCCTGCATAGTTGAAGTAGCCGCGGATCTAGACACTCTTGCATGTATAAGCACACTTGACTTAGATAAAAACGCAGCAACATTTATGTTTATCCATTTATACTTACACACATGTTGGTACTGCAACTTGTGTTCGACCTTTTTCATACGCTGCAGTTCCAAAGAATTTCCTAGTTTCATCAGTTGGAGCTATAAGGATAATATTTTTTTCTCAAAGGAGTTAAGTTACAATGTTTGTACTTATAGTATGGCTCTCATAGCCGTTGTAGTGGTTCGGGGAAGATCGATGGGAAGAAGCGGTCAGTAAATTCCCTGTTGAAGCTTGGACCAAGTGAGTCGACGATGGAGGATATGCACTGGGTCAATTCAGGCCGGTGCTGACAAAAAACTGACACAATCGAGTGTGCCACGTATTCGCTTTCTGACCTACTAAATTGCGTACCCACCTCTGTGGTTCGGATCGGGTCTTTATCGTGTAGTGATGTGGAATGGGTTAGTGCAGAGTAAGAAATGCCAAGTAGGACCAGGTTATCCGTCATAATTCGGTTGAGGAGCGTGGTTGGGGGTAGCTATAGGGAATAGATGCTACTCACGGCGAGGCATTGATGCAGTATATGTTGCTCGATAGGCTTGTCTCGGGAGTTGGTCGCAGTCTATACGCTGGCAGTTGTTTGCACTGACTACTAAAAGGGTTGTATGTGCCAGTGTAATGCTCATGATATTCCCATCGGGTATCTTCTCACCTATGAAATATTTTTTTGCTGTCTGATATTGTGTCATCTCCGTGAAGTGTTGCAAACTTAGTTTGTGTAATGTCGGATAGCCAGGCATTACGGAAAGAGCTGATTCCTGCTTTGAAAGCACTTTCACACTTGTTATACATAATGTCACCCAATGCACAATAATTCAATGTAAACAAAATGCCGTCGCCCGATTCGTCTCTATATGCTAGCATAATGTCTGCAGTCACCTCTCCCTCTTAAGCCCACACATGAGACAATCCTGCTTTCGAAAACGCTTCATATAGTCACAACTTTTAATACCTCCGAATACTCTTTACACTTTAAAACGGTGAACATGTACCCGTATATGAATGTGGTGTGTTTTCCGTGAGCGCATTCTGTAACAAAATAGAAACATACATCTACTCCGCTATCGTAGACGATCATATCCGAGTCGTGTGTTGAAATGAAGGACTTTACATGTGACGTTTTAATTCGATTATCGGTCTCATAGGATGCAATCCATCGTTGATAACGCACGGTGACGAAAGATCCAATCGCAACTATATTTATATTCCATGTTCTGTTTCCTGCGAATGCCGCTCATGTTCTGCCTTCTTCTATTGGGAAATCTGTCCATCAAATACAAAAACAGGTGTGCATCCGAAAATCGTTGTTCATCGAAAATCGTTGTTCATTATTCACCCGACCATGTAGCCCTCCGCCAACGCTGTGACGACATTAGGAAGAACTCAACAAAACGTTGGTCCAACAAGAAGATCGCGGCAATGGCCCGGCGCCAATACTACTACCAACTGGTTATGGGTAAACCGCCAACCTCAAACCGAGACACAGCCAGACACGACAGCTTCAATCGCTGCTTCGAGTCTGCACCAATCTGGCTCTGTGCTATGATTGTAACGAATACGTACATGTTCACATTGCTCGACTACCGCACTGACGACTGTCTCTGTCCTGTCTGCCCCGGTAGCCACGAGTTCACTACCAGCCTCTTTACCTGCATCCAATAACTGATTCGACGCATCCTGGTAGGCCCGAAACTGCCGCCCATTGGCCATGACCTCCTTCAGCAATTACAGGAGTACCACGACTTCCACGGTATCTGGACCCTCCACGAACACCTTGGATCTTTTCTCCAGTATGTTGAAGAACCATCGTACCCTCACCCGTTCCTGACACATCAACGGGTGTTCCCTATACCTTGGCTAATCACGCTGTTGAAGTACTACTTCCAAATATCGGTTCAAACCAAATCATCGCGCTTGTTGGTTCCGCCTATGATACTTCCGATTCAGGCCAGCCAACACATACCGAATTCATCCGTGGTCTGGTGCGGCATTGGCTTACCCCCATCCTCGCTTCTCGACCGGATTATGACGAATAACCTGGTCCTTCTCGGTATTTCGTACTCTGCACTAAACCATTCCGCGGCACTACACGGCGCAGATCCGTTCCGTACCACAGAGATGGGTACTCTACTTAGTAGGTCAGCAAGCGAATATATGGAACATTCGATTGTAACAGTGTTTTGTTAACACCGGCCCGAATTGACTCAGCACATATCTTCCATTGTCGACTAACTTGGCCCAAGCTTCAAACGGGAATTTACTGACCACTTCTTCCCATCAATCTTTCCTGAACCACTACATCGACTATGAGAGCCATACCGTATGTTTGTACATTGTATCATACATACTTGCCATTTTTGAAATAAATAATATAATCCCTATAGGAAGTAAATATGTTGAATGTTACATCTATCGAAGCATCGCTGACACCACCACCGTTATGCGCGTGAATTCTACGAGCTATTTCTGCCGCATTCCTATAGTTTTTACAAGCACGAGCTAATGCAATGCGAATTAGAAATGACGCATCGGTAACACAATGTTTTTCTTCCGTTCTTCCGTTTGAGGTCTAAGAATCGAAATGTGCTCGCCTTTTTGGCACAGCTTGATCAGAGACACATCACCTACAAGTACCTCATGTCTTAGTCTATCAACACCCATTTTTAATATACGCGCTCAATAACATCTAAACTGAATGCATGTAAAAATAAAAGGGCCCAATATATTTTGGCAGTTCGGTATTTTTTTAAAGGTCTATTGGGCTAGAGTGCGAGACTCGCGGGGAGAGAGGGTAGAAAACTAATATATAAAGGAATATGCAGACACTATGTACATATGTGTAAATAAATACAGAGCGGAGAGTATAATAGAGAGACGCAGTAACTCTGAGTCCTGAGACGAGTTTGAATCTGCCACACTTCAGATGTCCTTCTCCAGAGTCCAGACTCACAACTCACCAGAATGGTTTGATGCGACGCAAGAAAAGAAAAAGAAAAGAAAGAAGAAGAAAATATGTAAATATTTTTGTGTGTGTACAGTAATACAATTTAGAATGCTCTGATTTGTCCTGCTGTAAAACAAAACAGTTAAAAAACGAACAAACCGATTGGTATATTTATGGACGTATTAAAAATTTAAAATACTGCGGTAATAAAAAATAAAACAAACAAGAAAAAACAATTTTTTCAGATCGGACTTTGGAGCTGTATTTAAGCTGTTGCTTCCCTGATTCCCGATTTTATATTTATCCGAATCCGATTTTTAGTTTATTTAAAAAACGACCTTTTTGACTTTATTTTGGGTTTTTTTTAATAGTACATTTTTTTTAATGATAAAAGAAGAAAAACAACTAAATAAATATCAGAATAAGGAGTGTTTCATTGTAACAAATATTAAAATAGTACGTATGTTAAAAAATGTTTTATTTTGGCCGAGAAGTTGAAAAATATGCAAATTGGGGTTTATAATTTTTTTTTGAACAAAATCTAGATTCCAAATATTGTCCAATTTCCAGTGATCCACACCAAAAAGTTAAAGCTTTAAGAAAACAGAATATATATATCTCTCTACTCTGTAGAGAAAGCCTCTGCTGAGTCCTGAACTCCTGACTACTCTCTCTCGTTGTAGAGAGTAGAATAGCAGAGAAATCAGAGAAGCACACATAGCTTTCTCAGACTGACTACATACCCTGACTCACCTGAGTCCCTGACTAGTGACTGGAGACTCTCTCTACTCTAGAGTAGAGTACTCCAGAGTAGAAGAGAGAGCCCACAAGGCCCAGGCCCGACTGGGCGACAGGGCCCATATCCCATTAGCTGCTGAGAAAATCAATTTTGGGTCATTCAACAAAGAAAAGGTTGTGACGTTGTGTCCAATAAATCAGGGGCGAGATTTTTCGCGAGAAGGACTTTCTTCGAGATTTTGTATAAAATTATTTATTTAGTTTGTTTCGTTAGATGTCCACTCTAGCAATATGATTGGTCAGTATTTTCACCCAAGGCATTTCCTGCCGTACAAGCGGCCGATAATCATATGTTGAGGGTTGATCCGTGGACATTAAAGATATCGCAATAAAACTAATCAAACCAGAGACGGGGAATGTGAAAGTACTCGAGCTACGCCGAGAATTGCATCGTGTGGAAGGCGAATATGACAGGTTAGCACAGATGAATCGAACTCAGAAAGCCATGACAGACTTCTTCGTTATTAAGCCTAAGAACACAACAAACTGAATGAACATTGATTCAATGCGGAATAAAAGTCACACATATTGAAAGAGTGTACAAAACGCACCCTCACACTCAAAAGTAGCACTAAATATCAATACTGTCTATTAGGTACTGTACAGTACATAGTCAATTCTCGCGAAAACCGGTCGGCCAATCAGAAGGCCCCAACAGATGTCCACTTGTTAGATGTCCATATTTTAGGCTGTGACGGACTGGGACATGTAGCGAGGACTAACCGTTAATAATCTCCGCTTAGTCAGGCACTCACGATACAGTCTCACAGACTCCAGTCAGACTCACACGCTCGTCTCAAGTCTTAAGTCTCAAGTCTCAACTCACTCAAGTCTCAAGGCTCAAGTCTCTCAATTGAAGCACTTCACTGTGAGTCCAAAAGTCAAAATGTTTTACGTTAAACCGTTTATAATGAATTTTTTTTTAGTTTAACGGTTAACGTTCAACTTTTTAAATCATATGTACAACATCCAATTAGGTGCAGTTTTTAGGTCATATACTATGTCCTAAAATTTAGCCAGCATATATATATATATATATAAATATATATACTATGCCTTTTAGCAAGCAAATATATATATATGTGTCGACTTTCATTGGTTTATTTTAGTTATAGAGTCTAATTTTGCACATTAGCACCTATACTATAAGTGCTAAAGTGCAAAGATTTCGTAAGAGTTAAACCGTTTATAAATTGAAAAAATAGCGGGCAACGTTCAACCTTATATGTACACGACGTCAGCTGTGAGTCACCGAGTCACAGTGAGTGTGTTGACTGTTGTCTCTGCGAGTCTCTGTGACCATGTGACTGGTGCTGTAATTGGAAAAATAATGGTTATCAAACAGCCAATTGCTGTTTATCTCTTAAAAAAATAAATATAATTTGCCGTTGCTAAATAACACGGCCCTCTGGATTAGGGTCTCTGCTAAATTTACGGTCGTCGTAAGAAACCTGATTTCTGCTTGCGACCCTATTCCAGAGCCTAAGGGCCGTGTAAATAACATTTTTCTATTTTGGTTTTGTTCTAAAAATACCAAAAAAAAGACCCAAAAAATAAAATAAAATCAGAAGTATAATCTTTTATTTTGCAGAAACAAATCAAACAAATAGAAACGGAATTTCAACACATGTTTCTGATCACTCATCAGTCATCGCACCTCTTGTCCTGTTGGGACTTATGTAGGGAGTTGGGGTTCTCTTTCGGGAGTCAACTC
This sequence comes from Sphaeroforma arctica JP610, assembly GCF_001186125.1. Classification (NCBI taxonomy): domain Eukaryota; class Ichthyosporea; order Ichthyophonida; genus Sphaeroforma; species Sphaeroforma arctica. Next base: position 32,795 of record NW_014040178.1, on the reverse strand, counting down.
AGAAGTTGAGAGAGTTTTAATATATATATATATATATATATATATAATTTAAAAACAACATAAAATAGGTATAATACTTGCAAAGTTGCAAGATGCACCTATTTCTAACGAAAGAAAACCACGTCTAGAATCGCTATCAGCGGCAGCGTACCACGTAAACCGACAGATCAAATTAGATTTTGATAGTATGTACCGGGCGGGTTCTACTGTCATGTTGACGGCTATTCTTGTGCCAAAATTCAAGGACATAATAGGACCATGACTTGACCTCATAAATACACCCAGTGATATATATTTAAGATGGACTAAATATATGGGAAAGTAGTCAAGGCACTCCTTTTGCCTCTTGCTTCTTGCTTCTCTTTTCTTGTTGCGTGTAGGTACGGACCGTGTGTGTTTTTGCAATATCAGTGTGTGTGTTGGTTCATGGTTGTCACTTGTGGCAGTTGGCAGTTTGGTACTGTTGTGTGTTGTTTGTGTTGGGACTTTGGGCTTGGAAGTTGGGCTTTAGGACTTGAGTTAAACCTCGTATCGTTATATGCAACGCAAATAAAAAATCCGTTAAACGCGAAAATCACACGTTTATATTGGTTTTGGTCACCAGGTGGTGCCGATTGCCGAAGGTCAGGGAATTGGAATATACATATGATAGATTTTTGTCCTGACTGCACATTCAGACATCAAATATCGAGACCAAAGGTTTTAGTATAGGTGCACTTTTCAGGCCGCAATATGCAGGTCAAAATATACCAAGTACGTGGCAAAGCTAAAAAAAATCCGTTAAACGTCTAAATTGGGAAAACAATTATAAATACAATATGTGAGTCTAAATTGCCCTAAACGTTGAGCCGTGAGGTTATAGTCTTGGAGTTGGAGCCGCCCGCCCGCCCCCAAATATTGTACATATTATGATTCGTCATTTTGTCTGGATATTGTCAATCCCTTACAATTTGTGAAAGACAAACAAATAAATAGTTTAAAAAAACCCCCTCTATACGGGGCTGGGTTCGGACTTCGGACTCTGAGAGTCTCAGCCTCTCAGGGAGTGTATTTCTGTCTTCTATTCAGATTTGAGTGATTTCAAAAGAGAGAATAGAAAGCCACCAGAAATAGAAATCTGGAGATATGCTGATTGCTAAAATCGGAAAATCCGAATTACTCATAGACTTCAGTGCAGTAGGAGTGTATGTAGGAGTGTATGTAGGCCTGTAGACTCTGTAGAGCCTATGTAGTAGAGTGTAGACGACTCTACTGACTGCTCTAGTCACTATTTATGTACTCTATTTAGCAGAGAGTAGAAGCTGACAGTGGAATATTGAGAGTAGAAGCTGACAGTGGAATATAATTTGTTTATAAATAAATATGTATATATAGTCTACCTCAATAACCCAATCGATCAGTAACGCTCAGCTCAGTAAATGACTGCGCTATTTCAAACACAATGCGTAGCCAAACGATAGAAACTAATGAGTTTAGGTGGTTGCCATACACCCTCACATCTCCGACGTCCAGTACACCATGTGCTTCACAATTGCGCACTAGAAAACAGTACGAGGAAAATGTACGCATGCATTTAATCAATAGCGAACCTACCAAATCGTTATGTCCAGTGTCTAGCGTGGACGAGGTCGAGGACAAGGATATAACTTGCACGAAAAAGCGAGAAATTAGAGTAGAGAAAATAGCCGAACAAGATTTTGGTGCATCACTACTATGTTTCGATGATGCTATTTTCATAGCTTATGTAGAGAAATACGCGACAGCTGACACATACACAGCGGCCTACAGAGCAGGCCTGAAATTCGGAGACGAAATTTGCAGTATTAATAGAGTAAATGTTTCAGACTTGTGTAGGAGTGTGCCTAATGGTGTGCGGGTGGCAAAATCTGAGCTTGACTACGCCATGATTCTAGTTTTGGAAGTTATTGATCAAAGTGCGTTCTCACAGCATGTAATTCCTATGTCGAAGCAAAGTCACAGAATGAAAGGAGGCGAGCTTCCCGAACAAATAGGCATATTATTCGCAGAAGATGGTGATATTCTGGATGTTGCAGAAGGGAGTGTGGGGGAGAAATCTGGGCTGACACGCGGTTCTCGTATAATACGGATCGGGGGCCAATTCACTGTTAACACAAGTCCACGTTCATACGAGAAGCTTTTCAGAAAATCTCAAAGAAGAAACCAACAGGTTACCGTCACTGCCGGGAATACCGTATTGACTTGTGGGCTAATATCCGAAGCTTTGCGCCACCTCGCCGAGCTGCATGCAAATTACGATCTTTTGAGTTACAACTTAAACGTTCATTTGGAGAATGATTTTAGCTCGGAACCAAAACCGGCCAGTTCGATGTCACGCTTCTGGAGTTATTTAGGTAAGGCCTTCAAACGCAGTTCAATATCCAAATAAGCGATCCCTAAATAAATTCAGCAGAATCCTACATACTTTTCCAATAAAGGTCTTTCTTTCATGTACGAAATTAAGCTATGCCTCGATCTGATTACCATATTTACGTTGTATGTTATATATTTATTCAACGCTATTTACGTTGGATGTTTTACAATTTGTCTACGCTAATCAGTTCATGTATTATGGCATACGATGCACAAGATAATCTGAGGACGGCCAAGAGGCCACCACCAGGAGTGCTTTAGTAGCTATTCAAAGACGGTCCAGGACTTCAGGAGCTATTTACTGTCCTGAAGCGAATCTACCGATCTTTATCATTTACCACGTATGTCTGATTATAGTGCATCGTGATAGTATAGCTTTAGATATTCGAATTTCAGTTCGCTATTTACAGGTGCTCACTCGTTCTTCCGCAAGCCCTAGATTATCCCTTTTCGCCGATTTTTACCCTCAGCCATCTCAAAAACTTTACCGTCTCAGCACCCAACAATAGATTTGTTAAAATCGTATGTCTCACAGATTTCATCTCACGTGTACCGGGTTCACAACTAGACTCGTCAACCTCTACAGTATTCAGATTGTCCATGCCTCCTCTGGCTCCGACGTGAACATCTGTTCTCATGCGCTCTGGCGCCTCGCTATCCAGCATAATAAGTAACGAATCGGGAGTTATCCGCGTGTTCTTCATTAACAGTTGTGACCAAGTGTGTACAAATCGTTCGCTGCCGCCTATGAACTGCAATACACCTAGTGTTACCATCGCAACGAGCGGAGTATCATTTTGCAGCAGCAAGGTATGTTGTTGCAAGTCCTTCGTCTGCACCTGCGCCTGTAATGGCAGGGCCGCCTTCCCATCTCTCGAGTTGGAGGTAGTGTCAAAATTCGTTCCCGAGACTTTTGTATTGTTTGGAAGCACCTTGGAATCACCCGTGTGAATTAAGTTATCACCCTGATACTCACTTGGGGCGTGGGATGTGCTTGACAATTTCTCCCCCAGTACGCACTTCTCCTGTTTACGCGTGACCTCTAACAGTTCCATATCATCACATATAACTCCATCCGCGGTCAGCGCCTCAAGTATCTCTGACAATTGCATAGCCAAAGCACTCAGACTGTGACTACGAACTTCTACGGCTGAACTATCAGACTTTTGCAGGGTGCTTTGGGGACTACATTGGTGTTGAAGAAGCACTATATGTGCGTCTATCAATCGTCCGAGAAACCTGTTGCCGGGAATATTGGTCCCGTGCCCACACACACAAGCACGCATACGTCCAGCGATACTTGCGCACGTACATGTACTCACATTCGTCTGCCCTGTTTCAATTTCAGAGAAGTGGAGGCTCTCGTGATTCCTCGCAGGATTCTGAAACAGCCGGTTGTGAGCCGCATGACCATCCACGGGTACGTCGTACATAGCTAGCCATTGAGCAGTGCACAACAGTGCGCTATACGGTGCAAGGATTGAGCGTAAAGACTTGCAACCATCACTCATATTGTGGTTAGTTGTCATGCTTCGATCTATCTTTTCACATACGGATTCATCTGTCTCTGACTTCCCCACAGATGTATCCGATTTGTTGACTGCAGTATCTACACTATCACCTCTCAGTAGCTTGGTCGTTGCAGTTCCCCCAGCCTCTACGGTTGAGCTTTTATCTGAAGCGCTGTTCGATGCCGGCTGAGATAGACGCGTGTCCGACTTATCACTGCCAGAACTCTTTAAGGCTGCATCCACCATGTCGATGGGTCCTGTGTGAGCGTCTGGATATAAACTGCGTACACCATCGTGCAGCGTGCACTCTACTACCTGCTGTGCGTCGCCTTTCGGGAGTTCCTCTTTGCTATCCGTTTCGCTCACAGCGGTGTGCACTTCTGCCTTGTGGGTATGCGCGGGAACATGAGAATGATCCCCAGACATCCCCTCAGTAGCACCAATTGCTTCGACGGAATGGTCGATGCATTGGTCACAGTACATGTATCTATCCATTAGAACACGTGCACGTTCCCACTCCCTCGCCTTGATTTCTCTCGCCAACGCGCTTGTGCATACGCACATGATCTTGTCTGAATCAATTGCATCCTCGACGATTTCAGTACGCTTCAGGATGTGACCAGCTTCTGATTGAAACCATGGATATAGAACTGTCAGTGCGTCGAGTAGCTTTGACAAATGCTTAGTCAGTTTGAGCTGCAATGCATAATTTAGCATACACTAATTGGTTTACATGGTGCTGATAAGGATATAGTTAAGGTACTTGATATATGTATGGTAGTTATACGCCGACTGAAGGAGGTGGACGGCTACTAATGCATCTGGGTTGAATTGGTGAAAGGCAAAAGTACGAAGAACATGGTGACCACAAGGTTAGCATTGACCGCGGTTGTTGGGTTTAAAATACACTTTGTAGCAGTCTCACTGACTCAATCTATTGGAAACATCGTCTCCACGGCTTCATTTGAGAGCAGTGGTGCTGGTTAGGTTTTAGCAACCACACAACACATGGACTTCGCCAGAGACACAATCTAGTGCACAGGAGTGCGGCTAACTTGTGATCCTACACATAAATTTTGTATTGGTATCACGGTAATTCAGTAACGTAACTAATACTACTAAAAATAAAACTAAACCCCAAACTTTACCAGGAGTGACCCTGCCTCGAAAACAGTATATGTAGAGATAGATAGTAGTGGTTGATGGCGAATGTTTATATAACTTTCAACGCGAAAGAGTTCGAACGACGATATCAAACCTGCACGAATGCAAGTGGTTTACATCTGTGTATATGTAGATGTCTCATGAAAACAAACCGATCTCGATAGTAGCTACTCAAGAGGAAACGATAGCATACAGGAAAAGATTTCCACGTGCACGCAATTATGGCCACACATAGGTATATAATATAGCATACTACTACAAACGCACCTATTTACACTCGCCAGTGAGCTGAAACAGAACAACATACAGCAGCCTCCGCACTAGTTCTATGATACATGTGTGTATTTTTCTATCAGAATATTATTTAGCATGATCGTACACCCTTTCACCGATAGTACCATGCCCATACTATCACTCACATGCGCAATCGCAACCAGTATGGAATCGCGCACACCCCTTGCGAACACATTGTGCAGACGATTCGCATATACTATACGCCGGCTACACACAAGCTACGTAGACGCTTAACTCATTCAGCTCACACGCTACACACACTCTCATTCTACGATACACTAGGCACGCTCTAGAGATACACTGCGCGTACACTACACACACTCTACGCGTGCACTGATCTCACACTAAGCACGTGCTACACATTCATGACATGCAGCTTACCCGGAAATTGGTCACACAACAACAGCGCGGCCCCGTATTGACCCGCACCAAACTGAGACAAGTACACGGCTGCTGTGCGTGTGTTCCCTAGCAGTATCTCGCACTTCGCCGCCTGGTTGGGATGGCATGGGATGATAGAATGAATCTATGGCTACACACACTACAAACTACATGTATACTCGACAGTCTAGAGGATCGCAGAACTTCGTTTGACTTGATTGTATAATGAAATTCCGAATAATGGCAGGTGCTCAGATGGCAAGTGGATCTCCGATACTGTTTTTAATTCAGCGGTCATTCCCGACATCGTATCAAGGAATAGTCCCAAGACCTTTTTCGGAATTATGAACTCGACATAAACAATATATTACCTGTGCGAATTGCTGTTTGGTGACACACTGAGCGGACCAATCTGTAAGCACCTCTTGCAGTTGGGGGTGTGTGGGCAGAAGCCGGAGCCGACCGAGAAGGAATGCGTCACGGTATAGACGGCACTTTTGGTACACCTGCAGTAGTGCATGGATGTACGACAGCAAATGAGCATACATGCTAATGAACACACACACACACACAGACACACACACACAGACACAGACACAGACACACACATATATATATATATGTAATATATATATATATATATATGAATATATATATATATATATATATATATTTACATACATACATACATACATATATATATATATATATATATATATACTTGTATATATACTTATATATTCATGCACACTACACACACACGACACACACACACACAACACACACACACACACACACACACATATATATATATATATATATATTCCTTCATATACATGTGATCAACGTGTCATATGGTTGATATGTGGGTAAATCAGGAGCGGCGCTAGAGTTATTTGATTAATTAAATGGTGCTGCATTATGCACTACTTTATGGCATAGTTCGGCCCTGGGCTGAATACAAACCCAATAATCCCGGAATGCAACGAATCTGTGCAGAGTTCATAGACCTAAGAAACAAAAATGTATTAAAGCCAGCAGGCATATCATTCAAAGCTAAAAACTTGCGAACGCGCTTCTGGTGTGTGAACTCAGTAACTATCTACCTATACTCTTTTGACAGCTATGAATGACTCACCTTGACAGCTTCCACCACCTCTCCAGCGAGCAGCAAGTATGAGACAGCCTTGTGCACATGCTTGTCCCTGACTAACTGCTGTGCGTATGCCTTACACACACGCACCCACGTGTCACGCCCGTACCCCATAGCCATGGAAACCTGGACACAAGTGTATGGGAGTGGAGATCAAGTCAGAACTATTGTTTTACCATCACATAACGAACCTGCACAAGGATGCGTTCACCTGGTTGCAGTTCCAGATCGAAGTGTTATAGTGTTTAAGACTATTTCTTTCAACATGAGGATAGGCAGTGTATATCGATATCCAACAAGGTATAATTATGTGTAGATTGATACCTGAAAGTCATCAAGGGGTGTCTCAAGAGTTCCCGTTCGTATCCCAACAAGCACGTCAGGTGCGGCATACACGCCCAAAAAGGCTCTCAAGTGCATCCCGGTCCTGTCCTTTTCCACACTCGAAGACTCAAAAAATCCCGAATTCAGGCTACCATCCCGATTCTCAAACATTAATTCGGATTGGGAAGCCAAATTCGTGGCACGATTACCTGTGTCTGTATTCGCATTCTCGTTCCCACCCGTATTTGGCTTTGTGTGTGTGTGTGTCTTCTGTAGGTCGTCTATCTCACTCTCTAAGCGCTGACGAATCGACGCGCGGTTCCCCACCATATATACCACATCACTGGCTCTCCGTGGTTGCGGTGTCGGTGCGGGTGTCTCCGTGTGTGAATCCATTCGTGTATTTGTATCAGCATGCAGCCTTGTGTTTGTCAGGGGCACTGTATCTGTTCCGTTTGACGGCCTTTGTGGCGGTGGTAGTGGTGTATGCAGTGGCGCGCGAGTGTGCTTTAAACTAGCTATTCGCTGCCCTCTCGTGAGCTGTGCGTTGGTGTACGTTCCCTCAGCAAATGTATTCAGAAACAAGCGTTTACAAAAATTATCTGACACGCTTCTATGCACTCCTTTTTGCACTCCTCTATCACTTTCAGCCGTAGATTGTGGTGTGTCACTAGACTGCACATCCAGGTGCCCATTATCAGTCTGTGCGCCTCGCTCGCACTTACACCCACACCCACTTCCTGACCTCGGCCCGGATGTGTGGTAGTTGGTGCCAGCCCTCGCTCGCATTTTCTTGTGCAGGTACGTGAAGATCAAGTCCTCACAAGTCTCCACCATCACGCCGTTGTGTCCATCCACCAGATTGCATGAACGCAAGAGGGTTTTCAGTTTGGGCCTTTTAGGCTGCGTATGTGGGCGCGTTTGAGCGTGTGTTGGCCCGTCCTGTACGTTACTGCCCGTACTCATTTGACTCATGCGTAGCATGTCACTCTCTGGAATACTCCCATCTCGGTCTTTATCCCTGCTCTCAACCCGGGTCTCGGCCGTACACTGTCGTTTAAGGCTCGCATTCTCAGCCGAGGGGCCATCTACAGGCTCCTTCCGCTTGCCCGTACTCTTGTTGAGACCACTGTCAATCGCCTCCGAAGAACCAGAGTGGGTGACACTGGCCAACTTGGTGCCGTTGGTGTGAGGGTGTGCCATCGCTCGGCTTGAGGCTATATCGGTCTCTAGGTTATTAACTGCAGACCAGATTTGCAATGCTTGGGTTACAAGGAGTTAACGTTTTTTGTTTCGGGTACATGTGGAATCGGTCATGAGAGATCTGATCACGGCATGATGTATTTATGCAATTACCATTTTAAGGGATTTCCCCCGACCATCACGGGTGTGCCTGTATAATTGAGCGAAATGCACATCTTAACACAATGTACCTGACCGGGCGCCCCTACAACCGTGAGTTAAATCGACACTCAGTCTACGCTATGATATAGACAGGTATACACAGCTCAACACGCTATCATTGATGTCAATACTTCAGCTCCTACACTTCTTAAATATACCTCGGCGCACCATAAAGGTTAACTTGAGGGACATTTATATAAGTAATATCGAATGGGCAGTGTGGTGTATTCATCAACAATACAACCAGTACACATGTGCACTTTACAACACTATGAGCTCTGGTGCGTAAATATCTTGACTGAGCTCAGACCTGACAGCTCTACAAACTCACACTATGCCAAGATGCTGTAATTGTACCACCACCCCTGCATGTCCACAACGGGGCTGGACTTAGGATCGAATACTCGACACGACATACCTTCACCAGGGCCCGACTTCTTCAACTTAAGTGCAGGACCGGTACCTTTTTTTTGCGCTTTGGATGGGGGCCGCTTATGCGCTTGCGCACTGACATGCCATACTCTTACGGTCTGGTCTGCGGAACCGCTGATGCAAACATCGGCGTTTGTCAGGCTGAAGGCAACTGAATACACACGGCTTAAATGCCCTCTATAGTTGCAGAGGGCCGTCTCTGTGAGCACGTCCCATATCTACAGGGACAATAAGAAAGATTCGGGCATATTTAAGGGATAATACGGGTTTCGGGCTTATGTAAGGGATAATAAGGAAGATTCCGGCTTATATATCAAAGTACTGAATGAACCGAGCAATCCGAGGGTTTGACAGCATTGGGGTAGTGTTTTTTGGGGCACACGTAGCTGGTTGCATAAGCATTTGTATGCATAAAGTATGTATCCAGGGTACACATGTCGACGTAACTGACTGGTATGACTAATCAAACACACTATAAAATATACCTCTATCGGGAGAGGTGATGTAATAATCTATATATTTTGTTGTTAGTAATGAGCCGTCAGACGTAAACCATCATTGAAATATAGTCATGCATACAGGTCTACTTATCTGGTATTCGCACAGATAGATATATATATATATGCACATTTGTTCAAGTATATACCTGTACGGTCTGGTCGAACGAAGCGGATGCGAGACGACCAGTTACATGTGGGCTCCACGCTATGCACACCACACGGTGCGTATGGCCCTTGAGCACTAAAACACCTTCATCAGTCGCATCCTACAAGTAATTGATAGAACGACAGTTAGGGGGAATGATCGTGAACCTCTCTAGTCGTACTCACGCCAGGTGAACCAGGTGATGTCCCTTAACACTTGTAGATTGCAGGGTGCCTTGGCAACTAGTTGGTTGTAATGTTTGTAATGTTTGTTCCATTGATACCGGTGAATACTGTTATGCACGCCAGGATGTGATGTAGAAATACGAGATGGCAACACAAGCTATATAGTTTATAGACACCTGCATATACATTCGATCTTCAAATGGAAAACGCGAGGTGGCTCGGAGGGTCAATGGACAAGGCGTCTATGTTTTGCGCAGTTTTCCATTATACCGTAGAATAGTTTTCTGAATTCGAATGGTATTAATAGCGTTCTGGCTCATAAAGTGCTGCTGTGTAGAAGTCTAACCCTCATTGACAGATCTCGCACACAAGATTCATATATTGTTAAACGAATCGTGTAAGGTCAAGTTTCTGCGTATGGCGCAAATCAATGAAGATCCTACTTGTTGCCCAGAGAGACTATAGCATCGGGCAATTGTCACAACCCGACAAGATTCAGAAATAGCATATATGTTGCACTCAAAGAAGATATTTTTTTCACACTCTATCTAATTATGCAAGATATATGTATGCACGTATTGATTTGCAAGTATATGTCGCTATCCAACTGCATGAATAGTTTCTGCAATACATACATACATTCATACACATATATATATGTATATATATACTTATATATATATACGTATACATATAATATACG
>NW_014040178.1:0-20736 GCF_001186125.1 Sphaeroforma arctica JP610 | reverse complement strand
ATATAATTAATATATATATATAATTTATATATTTTATTATATCATTATATAATATACATGTGTTCTTCTATATATTTCCGTACATTATTATCGTATTGAAGCTTGCATTAGTTAGTCTACATAGCGAATATTCTATATATAGATATATACTTGAAGACATCTACATCTATATATCTATATATATATATATTGTATGTATATGTTGATCGACGTAGCGACCGAGCATTGTGCATCTAAATAGCAAACAAATATAGGAGATTCAGATATTAAGCAAACACGGGTACCTGTGTGACGTCCCAGACTCTTATGGTCTTATCCTTGGACCCACTAAGCAATTCACCCCTGGTACATATATCGGCATCCATGTCATCCGACAAAGCATCTACTGTGTGTATATCTCCGGTGCTGCGGGCAATACACATTTAAGCAAAGAAACAGACACCAAGAAGAAATTACAATGTGCAATATAAGTTTATTCGGATTTACTATCGCGTTGCGTTTTAGGCCAGCGAAATGCCTGCCTTGCTTGGCAGCTACTACCCAGATGATCCGCATCTACTATCTCTTACTTTATATTGACACAGGCTTTGATCCAAGAAGACAGATGGTGGGCATACTTGTGCTGTATACTGCATAGACTGCCGTGTTGCCATCTCTGAATGCCACAGGCACTGACATATCAACGTAGCACGGACTCACAGCAGAAAGCCACCCCATCCCATCCCAAAGACCGATAGATCGTGACCAAAGTACCAACAATACGCGACCGGCGTTTATATACTCAACATAGCCTCGATCATGAAGTGACAATTGAAGAAAAGAAATTCCGCATACAAACATCGACTTATACAAGGACATAAATATTATATTACACATCCTTTTGTACTACTTGTTGGTAAATATATTTACATACATGGATGCATGATAGTGGTTTCTAGATATTTGATCATAAATATCACACACATATATTCTCCTATATATATATATATATATATACATATATACATATACATATGCATGTATATACATATACATACACATACATATATACAGACACACACACACACAGACACACACACAGACACACACACATATATATTTATGTATATATAGATAGATATACACACATACATATACATACATATACATACACATACATACATACAGACACAGACACAGACACACACATATATATATATAGATATATAGATAGATATAGATATTTACACATACACATACATATTCATATAGATATATATATATACATATATATAAATACACACACACACATACACATACATAAATACATATATATATTAAGATTTACTTACCAAAACTACATACGTACATAAATAGATGACGCACAACACAGCGCTCAGGAGAAAATAATCGAACGCACATCACTCACAGTAGACACAAACACAACAAAAATGATATTATCAGGAAGGAAGCGTCTTTATAATTATACTATAAGATTTTTCATCGTGAATAAATCGTAATAGAATCAAGCACTTGCGTTTCTATCATGATAGTCTATCGCCGTTGCACTCTAAAGCCTATAGTTGTTAGAAACACACACGACCGGCGTTTATATACTCAACATAGCCTCGATCATGAAGTGACAATTGAAGAAAAGAAATTCCGCATACAAACATCGACTTATACAAGGACATAAATATTATATTACACATCCTTTTGTACTACTTGTTGGTAAATATATTTACATACATGGATGCATGATAGTGGTTTCTAGATATTTGATCATAAATATCACACACATATATTCTCCTATATATATATATATATATATATACATATATACATATACATATGCATGTATATACATATACATACACATACATATATACAGACACACATACACACAGACACACACACATATATATTTATGTATATATAGATAGATATATACACATACATATACATACATATACATACACATACATATACATACCACATACATACATACAGACACAGACACAGACACACACATATATATATATAGATATATAGATAGATATAGATATTTACACATACACATACATATTCATATAGATATATATATATACATATATATATACACACACACACACATACACATACATAAATACATATATATATATATATATTAAGATTTACTTACCAAAACTACATACGTACATAAATAGATGACGCACAACACAGCGCTCAGGAGAAAATAATCGAACGCACATCACTCACAGTAGACACAAACACAACAAAAATGATATTATCAGGAAGGAAGCGTCTTTATAATTATACTATAAGATTTTTCATCGTGAATAAATCGTAATAGAATCAAGCACTTGCGTTTCTATCATGATAGTCTATCGCCGTTGCACTCTAAAGCCTATAGTTGTTAGAAACACACATACCTCCATTTCCAGCTCAACGATTGAATCTCGTCCACATGACCGCTAAGTCGATGCATAACACAACCCTTCGCAGTATTATACACCACTACCGATCCCTTCTTATAACCTACAGCCACTAGAGTGGGCATAGCTGCGTTACGAGACACCGCCATACATGTAGCAGCGCCGCTCTTCTTGCACACTGTATGTATTCCTGAATTGGCACTGGCACTGGCACTTTTTGAGATTGTATTTGTGTATATGCTAGAAACAGAGTTAGAGTTCATATGCATCGGCCCACTCATGTTCCCGACATGCGTGGTCGGCTTCGATAGTACATTTGTGCTGCTGTTAATATCGAAAGCACTTGATTCAACGTGTATAAGTACGAGTGTGCCCGTCTGGTCTAAAGCCAGCAGTTCCGCTGAATCGAACGCACTCCACGCCACTGCCACAACACCAGAATCACACACACGCGTATAGGTATGTACACACATACTTAGTTGTGTATTCCATATATACACATGTTTATCTTCCGAGCCGGATGCAAGTAAGGTATGTGTGTGCGGGTGTGGGTTGAAGTCCAAACAAGCAACACGATCAGAGTGTCCGGACAGTGTGGCTATCATACGAGGCCTGATCTGTGGTTGTTCGTCAATATCACTATTCACCCCAAGGGATGAACTTATCTGTGTATGCGATCCGTAACCCATCCCAGTTTGTGACTGTGAGGTTGCGTATATATCACTACTAACTGTACTAACTGTGCTATTCGCATCCATTAGTACCACTTGTGACTTTGAACAATAGGCAAATATAGTGCTCCACCTGTCACCTGCCATGACCTGTGGGCCGTACCAATTGGGCGACGGTGGCAGAGTCACGTCCCGCATATTGACTACAACTACTTCAATGTACGAGTGCGTGAACAGCTGACTTGTAGCCACTGTGTATTTACACATTTGTATAATTGTTCCACATTTAGAAGGCTATAAATACATAAATATGGTCAATGTGTATGTTGTTGTTTTTTAGAACAAAAAGAAAAACTCAAAAAAGTATAAATAAAAAACACAGTCTTTCTCGTGCGTGTTTGATTTATTTAGAAGAAAGTTAATATATATCTGTTTGTTCATAGCCTTCTATTTAAAAATAGACAGTTTGATCTATTTAGGAGGCTCTTTTGTCCTACTGATCTACGATTATAAACAAAAAACAAAATAAGCGCGGCAAATATTACGCACGCGTGGACGTGTCCACATATGGGTGCTATTCCAATTGCACACGCCCATGTTTTTGAAGCACCTAGCTACTCACTGCTTTTTATACGTACACATGCCACGTTATTAAGAATTCTTATCTCTGTGACCACAAATGGGGGCGATATTCTGAGTGACCACTGCTTTGTAAACTTTTTTGGTACCATATATGATTTATGGTCTACTTGTACTAGGTAAACGGAAATGTGTGACCGGATAAGTGGTTTCGAATGAATAATACTCGAGATTCCAAATATATAAGTAGCTCACTGATGGCAAAGAAATAATAATATATATATTAGAGCCTTGCGACTTTCACTACCTGAAATTTGATAAAATACCCGACTTGAGCTAGTAGTGTTTAGCCTCCAACGCTAGAGTAGAAGCGCCGCAACGGTGATAAAAAATACATTGCGGTTGATGAGACTTATGACGATATGGTCTTCATATCGCACCATGTCCAGGGTACTGCGGTCAGTTGCTTTTCTGGTATTTCATTTATTTCTGGTTTACAATGGACACTGAAGTTGCCGGAGCCTACTGTGGTCAACTGTGCCCACAACACACATACACAATACTCACAACCTCACAGTTCAATTGCTTGAATGGCATCCTCTTCACACTACTGGGGCCTACCAACCATGCACAGATTCCACAATTTCGTGACTGGCTAACAATAACGTGTGATATATTCTCATCTTAAATACTTCCTCACACCTCGAAACCGACAGCTGTTCATCCCCACAACAGCAAAACCGCATATCACTTTAAAAATATTTATACTTCCCATACTATATATCATATACATATCACTAGGGTAATACACCATACCCGCCCCACCCTCATCCCAATAAACTCACACACTATGCCCCGACTTGGTGCTGCTTGGATATTTTATGACAATTTCCTGGCTGTGACAAGACTCTCGTAAAGATCAATTTGTCGCCGTTGGCTTTCCTACAAGACACCCGCAACTCTTTGCAATCCTACATGATCGCGTCTTTCCCCCGCCATCTCGTGGTCAACCGTCCAACTCTATTTCAGGCGCAATGTACCTTGTTGTTCTGATCCCTAGCCGCCCTCTTCCACGATTCACTACAGAATGGCACACACTTGAGAATACCCGCTCTATAGATCCTTATTCCCATAGAGGTACGACACCCATAACACGACATGGAGCAGATTATCACTCTACTCCTACAATACCACCCACTGTCAGCTAGCCCCATTTGTATTGTATGCTACCGTGAATTACTATTTGCTGCTTGATCCACACAGTGAACATAGTAGATTTCCAATTCACCCTATCTAACGCAATAATAACGACTTTTTTAGCCGAAAAGCCGGCATTACCGGTCGAGCTAAAGCAATATTTTGTTTATTTACATGCATACATAGCCCGTATCGGCGTATTATTTCGGTCGTACGATCGGGGTCATACTCCTCGGTGATATATAATACAGCCTACAATCTTCATTGGTGATTCAAATATTCCATTGGCCCCCGTTTATGTTTGGGAACAAAATTATGAACTTTGCCATCCCAAAATTGCAGTATTCTCATTGATGTGGTGGTTATTATTACCAGTTCTGTGAAAATCAGTCAAACGCAGGGTCATAATCCCAGCACGTATTATATGACTGTGTGACCCGCGATGTTTCTGGGTTCAGGGCAAGTTTCCATTGGATATCGTAAACTCAGCTATAAAATTGACTGGATGCCCCGCCTAAGGAATTTGCACTACCTACTGTGTCGTACATTATGAACACAGAGAACAACACGAGAATATATAATATTGTAGTGCACAAAAACACGCTAAATCAGTATGTAGCTTATTATAATCAAGCCTAGTGCCGAGAACCTAGTTGTATACAACGCCATCACGCGTACACCCGAACTTCCTGAAGTGTTTTATTAGAAGTCCCATCCCCCGAAGGCCGAAGGTCCGAACCCGGAACCTGTTGTGGTGGTTTTTTTTAACGTAAGTATGTTTGTTTTTAGAGTGAAAGACGCAACTCTACAAGTATTTTATATGTACATATTTATAATATTTTATAAAAAAATATAAACAGTTTGTAAGACTAAGAAGTAAGAACACAACCTCTTTTTTGTTTTTGTTTTTTAAATACTACCTGCATTACTCACATCTAAGAAATTCTGAATTCTGACAATTATCGTCACACTCTACCATCATACCGGCATACCCTCGCCCCCTCGCCCCTCTCGATTATTCGCTTATACTCGTCATGCCTGAAATTCACTCCATCGTCATCGCTCATCAGTCATCAATTCATCACTCATCAGACATACAAGAGTCATCAACTCGTTACCTTCAAATATCAATGAACAAATTCAAAAATCAAAAGAAGCTGTTGTTGCAGCTGCTGTCTGCAGTTTACTGTCAGCTTTCAGTACTCAGCACTCAGCAGGCAGAAATAGCAGGCCAGCAGCTAAATATTTACACAGTCATTGTAAATTTGTAATGAGCAAGTCATAAATGTTGCTTGGCAAGTTGGTAGTTGAACCTTGAGCGGTGTTGACTGTTGAGTGTTGAGTTGTTGGCAGTTGGCAGTAGACACTTGGCACTGCCTTGACAGTGGCCAATAAATACAGTGAATACAGTGACCAGTGAGTCAGTGACCGGTGACCAGTGACCAGTGACCAGTGACCAGTGACCAGTGACCAGTGACCAGTGACCAGTGACCAGTGACCAGTGACCAGTGACCAGTGACCAGTGACCAGTGACCAGTGACCAGTGACCAGTGACCAGTGACCAGTGACCACTGACAAGTGACTAATAACATGTTCGTTGCTCTAGATTCTCAGTTTCCGACTCTTAGAGTATCACAAGTATGTAGTTGGAGTTGCTACTTGGCAGTCTTGTAAATAAATAACTAGGAGTCCTGGACTCCTCGACCTGAAGCCTGAAGGTACATACTACCCAGAGAGTGTGGCAGACTGGCAGAGAGTCAGTGACCACTGACCAGTTAGTTAGTTTGGCAGTGACCACTCAAAGTCTCACAATTGACAATTGAGAATCTCGCTGGGAAGATATTTATGCTTGCTGCTTGGGTGCTGGACAGTCTGGGACTCTGGGCCCTGGGGACTGCTGCAGTGCTGGGCCTAAGAAAAAAAACGACGAAGTTTTTGTCTGCCGCTGATCCTTTTATCTCTGGAGTTCTCTACTAGACTCCTGTCTTGGCCTTGGTCTAACTCAAGCTGAGTCAACTCCTTTTTATTATAAAATTTATAAATTATAAGTATTTACACCTCTCTAGACTTGTACTGTTGTACAGTGATGTTTTTATTTAGTTGTCACTTGTTACATAGGAGTGAGCCTTCTGAAATCGAACATCTTGCTCTTTTTTAAAATCTTCTCTCATCTTGCTCTTTTTTAAATCTTCCCTCATCTTTAGCTTTGAGTCCGTGTTGTACCAGTCAAACAAGAAAAATCAAAAAGGCTAATATGGTGAACAAAAAGAAATCGATTTCCCCAAATAGGATCGCAAAGTGGTATTTGGCATGTTATTTAAAAAAGAAAGCCAAAACTGCCTTGTGAAATTAGGCCTTTTTTGAAGAAGCCAAACATATAGTAAATACATACCTGGAGCGGCAATTATGGGGAATTCCAAATTGTGGACCACGTGACCATGTTTTCAATTTTCAAACGAAATTTTTACAAACATATATTGAGATGAGTTTTTAAGACTGCGACCAGGCCAATCTTTTTTTGAGAACTATGGGCTATGTTACTTTTTTTAATTTTAAATAATAAATAAATAAAGCACATAGCCCTCTAAATACATAGTACATACAAAATACTGTATGTAATTTACTTTATTGCTACATATTTGTTTTTGAAAAGTAAAACAAACATAAGAAACAAAGCAAAACAAACAAGAGAAACAAAAACGAAAATTTACAGACTTCAGACTCAGAGAGTCAGAGAGTCAGAGCTACCAAGTCCAGACTCCAGAGTCCACTCCAGAGTCCAGACCCCGGCGAGGACACACTCTGGGCTCTGGCGAGTCTGACAGAGAAGTGAGAGAACCAGTCACCACTTTTTTATTTATCTTAAAAAGAAGTATTTAGTATTTACCGAGTCTCTCTTGAATCTTGGGTCTTGATCAGACTTGAACTCTTGTGTCTTGAGTCTTGAGTCTTGACCGTCGGGCCTCGGCCCTCTTGAGACTTCTTGAGTACCTCGCTTACGCTCTCTAGTCTATTTATGATTTGCTTTGTGTTTTGCTTTGCAAAATACCGAAAATAAAACAAAAATATCTTGCCCTTTTTTATTGTTGTTTTAATAATAAAAGTGAGAGCAAGTTTCTGAACCATCAAAGATATTTTAAGAAAGACAATAGAAATCTGGAAGAGTTGGCGAGTAATCTCAAAAATAAAAGATACTCAAACGAGTAACAAAACTACAAGTCTACAACAGGTTGAACAGGATCAACAGCTTTACAAATACAAACCGATTCGAGCTCGACTCTTGGACTCTTGAGTCTCTTCAGACGCTACTCACTATTCTAGAGAGATCCAGTTAGTTCGCGATTTGTTCTATATCTTTCGTTACAGTCACCAGTACATAACAAAATTCTTTCTTCACCAAATATGGATCGCGATATCAGATTATTGCCCACACCTTTTATTGCAATAAATGTTGACAGAAAAAACTCAAAAAGGACATTTCATTCATAGCCTACTATAAATCATTTCATTTGTAATATTTTTGTAAAAATAAAACAAAATAAAGGTCAAACAAAATTCAAAGGCCATTTTAAAAGAATTACAAAAGCAAGAGAGTTATTAATAATTTTTCAAAATCAAAAATTGGGGGTTCTATTTCACAAAGTTTAAAAAAAGCAATAGAAAGAGAAGAAAATAAATGGCAAAGCAGCGGCCAGAGGGCCAGAGCCCTGTCAATAGTTGCAGCAATGCAGCAGGCCAGCATCAGGCCTTTGTATAGTGGTAAGGTGTCGTACTGTACAACGAGTCTGGACTCTGCCAGTTTGGAGTCTGGAGTCCGGACGCTGGGCTCTGGAGTCTGTGCACAGACTATGACAGTATGACTACATATTATGCTTTTAAAAATAAATATTTGGTCTGTTTGCAAAATAAAACTGGAAGGATCCCGGATTGATCACTCACTGATGGAAAGTGTGAGGCATTGAGGCTGTGAGGCTTGAGCCACTGTGTGAGGCTGTGAGGCTGATAATTGTGAACTTGTGAAGTTGTGAGCCTGTGAGGTCTATTTAAAAAAAAACAATAATACTAAATTAATACTGTATATATTCACATAAATAAATAGATGATTGCTCTTTTAATTGTTTTTAAAAACAAAAAAACAAAAAAGCACATTGATATTTCTGATCTGGTATACGATATGATCGTTTTGTAATGTGACAAGTCGTATTGGAGAACGTCTTTCTGTTGTCCTATATAATGCGCCATGTCGTTGCCGCGGAGGGTTTTTAATTTTTAATATACATAGTGCAAATGCCTTTTAAAAAATAAATAAAGATAGTCGTCCAAATGACCATGGAGCACGAAATAATGACCCGGTTCGAGAGTTTGAACTTTGATAGCGGAAAATGCTCAGGGAGACCTGATCTGAAATATCACCCAGACATATTTTTGATATTGCACCTGCTTCAAAACCTGATTCTGACTGATTTGGAAAATTATGGCCGTTTTTTCAGTATACACCTCATCAGTACGAATTTTGGACTTTTAAGGCCAGAAATCGACACGCCCGGTCATTTATAAAATCTGTCGAACTATCAAAATATTGAAATTGTTATTCATTCAGGTCAAAAAGAATATTTACATCCTTAAAAGTTCAGTGCAGCAATCACAGAAGTATTAGTATTATAATACATATGCCGCCAGAGAAGGTTAAGCATTTGAGTGGCGGGAGAGTGAAAACTGGATACAATTTGACGCTTTGTGAGGGGTGCCTATCGCTACCTCGATTACTATGATAACCATTGTATCATACATACTTGCCATTCTTGAAATAAATAATATTATCCCTATGATAAGTATCTTACTCTGCAACTTGCCAAGTTTGCGAAAAGAAATATACTTCTCATCGACGTGTACCTAAGAATGCATATGAAATAGTCACCGCCGAGATGGCTAAAAAGAAATGAGCCAGCAGAAGTTTAAGTACTGTTTTATTATTTACTATACCCCAGAGACATTCTGTATGGACAGATCTCGCATTGTAACGTTACCTTTTCTGTAGGATAGTCTTCTACTATCAAAAGACACAATCAGTTCTGAGACATGTGGGCGTGGGCAATGTCAAGGTCTCCACATTGGCCGCCCCAGTTCTATATATTGGCCACTTCCAAATAGCCAAAATGTTTTGGGCAGTTTTAGCTTCCTCACAACCAGCATAATTCGGAATTCCACCACGCAAGCCGATTTTGTAAAATCATTTTTTTCCGCGTGTAATTCGCATTTTGTTTAAATAAATAAAAATTTGGCCGACTATCTTTAATAATAAAAAAGGCAACTGTACCTTGCATAAGGCATTTTTAAAAAGAAACAAAGAAATAAAATAGTAATAACAGTTATGCCCCAGTTAAAAAGACAGCTAATCATATCTAAATATCTCCATTGGCTGCTATAAATACTGCGACTCAGTACTCAGTAGTCAGACTTGTACTCAGTACTAATTAGTCCGTACTCAGAGTCACTGAGTCAGTAGTCGTACTGTCGTTGTCAGGACAGTTGTTTTTTTTGGGAATTCAGGTTGACACTGTCACTTGACTACATGTGAGTGACTTGTCACTGTCAGACAGTTGTTTTTTTATTGTCCGTTTTATAAAAACAAATCTTAGCCTTCTGAAAATAGAACACATAATTTTTTACTTGCACTTTTTTTAACCCTAAATTTTAATAATAGTTCTTTTTAAAACAATTTAATGTGACATTTTTTCGGTGTTGTTTTAAAATAAATCGATAAAAATAATACGAGTGGTGTACGTTTAGTTTGCTATTTATTTTTACATGTCGTACATGTTTTTTTTAAAACGACAGAAAGTGCGATAGCCATTTTTTAACTTTTACATCTATGACTGCGCCATGCACACGATGCAGCTCTTTTGACTTTTTGGTTTTGCAGTTTGCACTTTGCAGTCCTCAAGGCAAAAGACCTCAACTGCAACAGTCAACACAGGGCCACAGGCTCAAAACTCCTCATCACTCACACACAAGGAGATATTGTAGAGAAAAAAGAAGACTGAAGACCCCAGTCTGAGGCTCAGACTCAAGAGTCGCAGAGTCCCAAACTCCAGCATTCCGTCCGGGACAAGAATATATCACTGATCTGCCCTCTACTCTAGAGTAGAGAGCAGGAGGCAGCATTAAAAAATGCCCGAAAAATATTCTTTTCAAAATAAATATCCAACTATATTAGCACCAGCCAGAAGCCAGTAGCCACCATGCCGCCAACCAGCCATCGTCGTGTGCCTTATGCCTTAGGCGGTTCGGATATGCTACTTTTTTTTAGGGTCCCCCCCCCTGGATATTAGGACTTTTAGTACATTTTGGATTTATAAGTCTGTAGTACATATATGACTTTTCTGGCCCCTGTGCTCGCCAAAATTAGTATCAAGTGGGGTCATATTTTCGTAGACAGTAGAATATTATTTTGTCGATTATATAAATATTCCAACAAACGCGTCGTTTACTGCACATTTATGTACTGTGAAGTATATGGGATTGTGGTACAAGTACGCAAAACCGTACTGTGGTCACACTTGGTACAATTTATAGGGGCCCGGGGGGGGGGATCCAGACATAGGTCAGGTCAGATTTATAAATTATAAATGCCCCCTCCCGCCCCTGCTCATTTTGGGGCCTAAATTGAAACAAAGTAGCACATCCGAACCGCCTTACTGAAAAGTTGAAGTTGTGTCGGAACACAATTTTGGACGCTATGGCCAATTGGCCACACAGGGCGGACACCGCTGGGCAGCCGGGGACAGGGCGACAGCCGACAGGCGCACAATTCCCCACGAGTCCACGTCTCCGAGTCCCACACTCTTCACAGACCATGACTTTTAACTGACTTGTGGTTGGACAACTTGAGATTTGTTCAATGTAATACATATATAGAGTCCTAACCTCACTACGTTTGCCGTTAAAATGCAAAAATATCAACAAAAAATATATATAAGCGTTTACGTTCAAAGTTTATCATAAATATAGTCCTATGGGTTTACAAATAGGTACAATTTTTGAGGCGGCCTAACTGTCACGAATTGTCCTATTTTTCACTTTGTATCAGTTGTGAATAGATTCTATTCGCCTTTTCAACAAACAGGGTTAATTTCTCAGGTGCAAATTTAGTTAATTTTCATTGTCAATTTGCCCCCGATATACTTGATAAGGCTTTAAAAAAGCTTTTCGCGTTTACGAAGTTTATCGCGTATAGGTAAAACGTATTGAGCTTAGAAATAGACGGTTATGTTTTGTGTATTGTTTTCCTAAAAAACATTCACAAATCAAAAAATAAACAAACAAAAAACAAATTTACAAACACATTTAAGAAAATAAAAAAAAATAAAAAACAAACAACAAAAAAAAATGTAAACATCAAATTGGTGTACGGGCTTCGGCGGTCCACCTAGAGGGAGTTAGCCTTCATACTTTCGCCATAGCTGCTATTACTCATGCGGAGTTACGTCTGACTGCCTGACTGCCTGACTGCCAGACCGCAAGTGCAACTCTACTTGTTTTTTTAAAGAAATAATGTGCCACATGTCTGACAGGTGCCGAATAACAGAAATTCAATGTAAAAGCTATATATAAACACAAGCACGATACTTGCAAGAGTCAGAACGAATCTGAATTGTACGTGTGCATAATCGAGTGCGATGAGCATGCTATTGACGATTTGTGCGCTCGCCTTACTGGTGGGTCCATCCCAATTTGTGTTGGGTCAGAACAATGAAGTTGGCACGAACCCACTGGTCACGCAACTCTTCGATAATGCAACGCAACCCATCGGTATTACAATGCTACCCATCGTTAATACAACGCTACCCATCGTTAATACAACGCTACCCATCGTTAATACAACGCTACCCATCGTTAATACAACGCTACCCATCGTTAATACAACGCTACCCATCGATAATACAACGCTACCCATCGATAATACAACGCTACCCATCGATAACACAACGCTACCCATCGATAACACAACGCTACCCATCGATAACACAACGCTACCCATCGATAATACAACGCTACCCATCGATAATACAACGCTACCCATCGATAATACTACGCTGCCCATCAATAATACAACATTACCCGTGAATGAGACTATGGTGCCCACAGATAATACCACGGTGCAAGTTGACAACACGACGTTGCCTACTAACAATACCACTCAGGCAGACGGCAACACTACTCTGCCGACAGAAACCCCCACTGAACCATTTGGAATTGTCAATGTGACTGCGTTGAACATCACTATGCTCGCCAATGTAACATCCGTATGTGAGTGCGAGACAAATATCATGCACAATACCAGCTGCTATCAGACATTGGCGGACGCTATAGATGCGGCAGAAGACGACGACACAATATTTATAGGAGGTCGTGTGTACGTTTCTGAGCCTGTGCAGTATACCAAGAGTATCACAATCGCGGGGTCGTCCTGTTCTGATAACGTTGATGAAAATGCCAAGCTCATTGCTAATTTCAATTCACCTCATGGGGCTATTTTAGAGATGACAAACATGCCACGCCAATCTCTGAATCTGTCAGATATCGAAATTACAAGTGGGGGGGGCCTTCTGGCAGCTGCAGTACACGGGCTTCTTGAAGAGGTGGATGATGTCGCGCAGAACATTGGATTCAACTTCTCAAATGTGTATATTCACGATATGGACAGCAATGAAACTGGTATAGCTGCTGCTGCACTAGGTACATTCGGTTCAATGTTCGACGAAAAGTGTGTGTTTGCCAACCTTTTTGCAGAAACGAATGATACCGACAACTATCACGGAGGTGCGGCAATAAGACTCGATTACAACAATGGACGCTTAGATATTCAAGGGGAATTTAGCAACAACACTGTTTCTTTTCCCTACCCTGGAACAAGACACGCAGGTGGTGGAGCAATCTATCTGGATTACATGGATGGGGTAGTAACAATCGGTGCTACTTTTAGAAACAATATCGGTAATCAGGGAGGAGCCGTCATGATACAAGGCCTTGTAGGCGATTTGGTGGATAATGGTACATACATTAACAATCTAGCAAGAGACGATGGAAACAGTGCAAGGTTCGGTGCTATTGGTATCTTAAAACTGCACGAGTATGCTCGGGCACGAATGATGGGAACTTACACTAACAATACAGCGCAGGGTCGAGGCGGCGCTCTTGGAACCAACATGCACCTTGCAGGATCAGAATTCAAGATGCAAGGCCATTTTGAGCGCAATTATGCGATGTCAAAGGGTGGTGTATACGGTGTTCAATCCGACACTGATATGCACGGCACTGTTATGCTGGATAGCAACTGTACCTTCAAGGACAACGTCGCCAATGAGGACAACAATCGTTCCAGTATCTATTATATCAAAGAGGACGCGCAGTATTTCTCCGAAGAAGAGTGGAAGGGCGAAGCGGTGTACATCAGCGAAATCGACCCAGAGACCTCGTCACGTCCTAGTGTCACGCCAAGTGCGACGCCCTCTACAAGTGTCAGCCCCAGTCCTAGTCCTACACCTTCAGCAACGGCAAGCGCATCACCGACTGCCTCGGCAAGCCCGAGCGCGACCCCCACACCCAGTGCAACGCCTTCCATGAGCCCAAGTTTGACACCATCGATCAGCCCAAGTTTGACACCATCGATCAGCCCAAGTTTGACACCATCGATCAGCCCAAGTTTGACACCATCGATCAGCCCAAGTTTGACACCATCGATCAGCCCAAGTTTGACACCATCGATCAGCCCAAGTTTGACACCATCGATCAGCCCAAGTTTGACACCATCGATCAGCCCAAGTTTGACACCAACCATTAGCCCAAGTGTGACTCGTGATCCAATGGAGTGAGTATGAACCTGCACTCGTATTCCAATTTATCCCGAAGATTAGTGTGTTCGACAACACACGGCCGATAATATGGCGTTGGTGCATCTGTAGCTTGTGTAGTCAAAACTCTTGTTGTTTTGCCACCAAAATAAAGTTTAGTAAATAAGGGCGATTGCCCAAATCCACCTTTTCGTTCATTGTTTATATTCGTTTGTATTATCGAGTTGGAACCAGACCGCTGTTTTTCTGTTTATAGAGGTGTTCACAAGTAAAATCCGATTCTGATTGTACCTGTGGGTTTAACAAGGGGTTTCGCGCAGTTTTTAGAGAAGGAAACCCGTAAGGCTTAAGACTTAACGACTGTGTTTTGATCTGGACCCGATCGGACGAGTACTTCTCATGATACAACCCTCGAAAAATGCACACCTTCTTCAAACCTAGAATCGAGCTTTTTGGTGCACAAACACATGTATACTATGAATTACACCTGGATGTTCTAAAGTAAACATATGGTGATCAGCTGTCAGACCATAGGAATACATATCTTACAACAATAGGATAGCTTATAACACTATCAAGGAAGTTTCAGAATCCATCGTGCACACCATAGAAATAAGTTTCATGGAACATTAATGCAGATGACTTTCATCAGCGACAGAAAGACCATCACCAATACTTAAATAAGTGTTTACTCGTGTTAGGATTAATGAAGCACAAAAAGTATTTACAGGGTATATTTTCAGGTTATAATAGCATATGTGTATCTGAAAATATCTATAAAAATATAAAATCACTGTAATAAATTAAATATATGTAATTGTGTATACATATACATAAACATACATACATATATATATATAATGAATGAACATGGGCTGTCATTCATTATAATTTAAACCGCGAGCTTATATTATGTTTTAGGGTTTTCATATGTAGCCTATTAAATTATACAGGCAAAGTCCACTCTATTTTTATCATTGAAAGCGTGAGCTTGGGAAGTCCAGTCCAGAGTCCAGACTTTATTGACGACTTTTTTGTCTGTCTGTCTGTCCGTCACAACTTCTGCATAGATAAAGGCCCCCTATATGTTCTGCGTTCGGTATGAAAAAGCTAATAAAATGGCCCTCTCAAAATAAGCTAAAAAACCAATCAAAAACCGTTGCGCATCAGATTTTTTTGGATGGGGTACGGGTTTTCTTTTTTTTAAACGTAAACATTCGAATCCGCAACCTATATATGTGTGTAATTAGGTTCAATTATAAAATGCCAAAAAAAGTATTGCTAAAAATTGGAATTAATTGACACTGTACAACTTTACCTAATAATGGACGTGAGAAGGTGTTTTGTTTGTTTTTTTAAAAACAAACAAACAAAAAACAAATAAAAAAACAATCAATAAATTCAAAATCAAAATCAAAACCGAAAATATTTACATATTTAAATATTGACGTCATACAGTACCGTACACGAGACTTTGACTACATATTAATCATGATATGATTGGTAGCGAGTTTATTTTTCTTATTCGCTGCTGTGGTAACGTCGAACTTTGTTGTAAAATAAAATAAATACAACAGAAGGAACTTAAAAACTACCACGTACCAGAGGGTTTAAATAACACAAGTGACCACAAACCAGTGTGGTATTCTTGTTGTACTACTATGACTATTCTACAAGAAGTTGGGTACGCAATACTTCCCAGTACACGTCCAGAAGTACAGAAAGATCTAGCTACAAGGAGAATAGCACCGAAAGGTAGTGTGTTTAAAGATCTGGCGAACAACATCCACGATGGTAATACGCTCGAGTTATGGAGGCCGCGTTGGTACTTTACCTATTACGGTTTAGAATGCATCCAGGTGAGCAATTTTATTTTGTAATAGATACTAAAATTTAAGGAACTCAAAAAGAGAGCATGTCTTTCATATAGCAGCGCAAAGAAAGCTCGATAATGTATACTTCTACCATTCCAACATACACATACGCACAAACGCACGTGCACACACACACACACACATATATATATATATATATATATATATATATGTATATATATATATATATATATATTTATATATATATGAATATATAAATAGTAAATATATATATATATATATATATATATATATTTATATATATATATATATATATATATTATAAGTACTACATATATATGTATATATATATATATATATATAAGTAGACAAGTATATTTAAGGATATATAAACACAGATATAGAGACAGAGACAGAGACAGAGACATACATATATATATATGTTTATAAAGATACATATATATACATATATCCGATAAAATACACACAAATAGTAATTACCAACTATATGCACATAGGTACATACAAATGCCTTACCTGCACCAGCCCGTTACTTCTACCCACAGCCAAATAGCAACCGTCTGCACTGAAACAAATCTCAGTGGTCTTTCCATCCCCCACAGGGATCCCTTTAGACTTGGCATTCCCCGGCCTCAGTGAAGGTTCGACTCCCAACTTCAGTTGCAAGCCTGATGTCGTATCCTTCACTCCATGTGTTCGTAGATCTGTTTGGCTGGAAGCTTGCAGTCTCTGCGCTACCCCATCAGAGTGTGCTAGGGCTGTGGCCTTGAGGCTGGAGCGGTCTAATAATAAAGCACCCAAATCCACAGTTACAGGTTTCGCCGTGGGATCGGATAGGCTATGGGCGAAAACCACCCCATCCGCTCCGACCGACCACACAAAATGGGAGTGCCCGTCAAATATTTTGCCACAGGCATTCTTACTACTCGAATCTCGCTTCGCAATCTGGTTCATCTCACTCACACCCACAGAAGCAAGGTGCGTACTTTCCGCTTCAGTCTCCAGCCCACCTCCACGGCCGTGTGTTGCGTGTGCTTGTTCAGAGCTGGGGGTCTCAACGTGTGCACAGGTAGCCTTGGGGGGTATCACAACCCGGAACACCGAGCCTTTGTGGTAGCCTGCGAATTGTTTGTATCGATGTGCACCTAGGTCATACACACCCACGTGCCCTTCTTCGGTCGCATAAACCAGGTCCTGCTCCTTGCTGGGATGCCACACAAGCGCGGTAATCTGAACGTAGTTGTGGTCGTTGTTGAGTCAAGAATAAAGAAACAGTTGGCATTTAAACAATTGACTCGACGAGTCTTGTATAGCCCTGGCAGCAGGTAGATATTAATACTGCGATATACCCAGTTCTGTGGGCCTGATCGGCAGTTCAAGTCACACGTACGAAAGTAATCTCTAGTAGCATGAAGGCTTGAAAACGTACAAGGAATATCTATTCACTGGCATATGTAAAACCAATTCCACATTATCGAATAGTCAGTGGCAAAGACATGAGGTCTAGCACACCTTGGTTTGCAAACCCTTCCAGAAAATCTCACATTCGTACTCGTGCGTTGGGGCCACAGGCCTCACCATATTCGCCCTTGCCTTGCTTTTGTTGTTCTTGCGTTTCCCCTTTTTGCTGTAGAGGAGGTAATCAAATCGTATTGGGAAAATACAATCAGTACAGAATGTACACAGACAGCAACACGCCGTCTCTAATCTTTTACGTTCACCAGGAAAGCAATACACTGCCAAGTACGGATGTATAAAGACGTTGGCTATACGTCTTCTGGTGCGTTAAAAAAGGGGTTTTGGCCATCCTTTCTTGACTTTGTTTGCCATAAGCGACAGCAAGATCAACAGTGATCTCTGCACCTCAGAAAGTGAGTACATGCAACACAATACAACTCAATCGAACTCAAAACATATGAAACATACGCTCTACATATATTTTGACCCTATTACTCTAGTTGATTTGCATTAAGGTATGGCTACAGCCAGCCAGGTGTATATTAAAAGAGACACATACGGCACGAACAGGAGCATACAAAGAATACAAGCACGGGTACACAATCCAACACAGACGGACAAATTTGTCTTGACCAGGCTGTACAAGCCCTCGCAGGAAGCCACTTCAACCACGACAGTCATCGGTTGGACTCTTAGTTGCAGCTACGCAGGTACCAGAACTATCCACACCCACGCCCACAAAGCACATTAAACGAAAGCCTGCTTTCTGGTGGCACATCTCTCCACAATCACACACGTAGTTGATTTAACTGTGCACTGAATGTACCTCTTCGTAACGGGTTGAGCGATTTGTGGGACCGTGTTGGGTGCTCTCGCTGTCCCGAAAGCCGACCAAATTCGTAACGCTCCGTCACCCGCGGCAATAGCCACTTTCCCGACGTCTAGCACAGACGGTGTAACTACATAGGCATGACCACCGAACGTGGGGATGTTACACAAACCCTTTCGCAGTACAGCTGTGGCGGTGTCGTGCTTGTTCTCAACCGCGTTTGTACTCGCACTGGGACTGATGCTCATCTGTGTCTCGGTGTATGTGTGTATAAGCGCGTGGGTCTGTGTATCGGCGTAGGAACTCGGTTGCCCTGATAAATTCGCACTCTTCGGTGGTTGGGATACTTGCGGCACCGAGCTTCCGTTCCGAATACTGTGACGTGGTGTGCGTCGCGCACCCCAAACAACAATGGCCCTGTCCTGTCCAAAGCTTGCCAGCAGGTAGGCATACTTGGAAGTGCACTTCAGACCATCCAATATCGCTTCTCCATAATCCACACCGACCCTGGTGGTCGTATCCGCGCTCGAATGTGGGTCCATACCAATCGCACGCTCGCATCCATTTGCAGACGACACTGCCCGGCTTCCGATACATGAGCCCACACTGACTATATTGAACACTGTCCGCGTGTGTTTGTGTGCGTATTGACACACTATATGCTCGCCCGTGTCACTATCCATCTGTAATATCTCACCCGTGGACATACCCAGTAAGAACGTGCCGTTCTGCATTTCAACCTCAGATTCAATAGCCACCTCCCCCGTTTCAGATCCAGGCGTGTGCTTGGTCGCTGGTGTAGGTATGGGGCTGTCCATGGACTCTGGGCGTGTACGGGTAGTGGTATATGCACTAGTGGCTCTATGCGCAGCAGTTCCTTCGTCATCGTCCCACTTCACACACTCCCACACATGCTGATTGTTTCGGCCACCCCCGCCCGTCAACCTGGGGAGAGTGTGTTTCCTGTGCTGTCTCCCCTGGGTTAGGTGTAGACACATTTGCATGTGAGTACAACTTTTTATACTGTCCATACTATGATGAATGTAAGTCGAATTCGTTTAGACGCAGCACAAGATATCAATCTCCGGTGTAATATCTGACAGATTTCGTCCCTATCCATGCGCGAAGAAGTGATAGGTGGCAGATGTAAAAATGGCATTCCAAAGAAGCACAAGATTTCCCTTATGTGATGAAATATATGAAGTATATGAAGATACGTTTAAGGTTGTAGAAATCGATGGCAGTTATGTTTTCCGTAATAGCGATGAAAGTGTACGCACCGGTGAATCAATAAAACATTTACCATATACGAATTGAGGTGTAAAGCAAGTATACTACAGGTATCTGAGTACGAGATTAAACATATAGGAAATCAACGTTCATCCCACTTGCAAGTAAAAAATTGACAAGCGAATCGAGACAGCTGAGCAGCGAAGCCAAAAGCAGGATAGTAGAGTGTGTATATGAGTTATGTATATGCATTTGTGTTGTGTATATATATGTGTGTTATGTACAGGCATCTGTGTTATGTATATGTATATGTATTATGTATATGTATAAGTATTATGTATATGTCTATGTGTGTCACACAAATCAAGCAGCCTAGGCACGTCAAATTCATCTCTAACCACAAAGTGGATGAAAATTGTAGTTGACCGTCTAGGAACTATTAAAAAATCTACGTGTCCAGTATTGTCGTAATGATGACAAACAGCACATCAATAACTTAAGTCGATTCACAAAACGGCTTATACATATATACTTAAATGTGCATTGGAACGTAATATAATATATATATATTTATATCAAAGTAAGCAACTCTGGTCAACACAAAGACCGAGTATTGCAATTCTACATCGAAATTTATATATGTATACG
>NW_014040179.1:61774-80418 GCF_001186125.1 Sphaeroforma arctica JP610 | reverse complement strand
TATATATATCTGCTTTAGTAACAAGATGGACAAACCATTTCTACAAAATTTCTTTCATACTGATACAAGTTTTCTCAAGTGACTGCAGTACATATCGACTTAGACAGAGACAAACACATACCTCGAGCCCAATCATTACCGCCGCCGATATTTATTTCTGGTTTACTTTCTTCTGCTGGTGCTTTTTGTGCAATGACCACTGAACAAGCTGCCAAAGCCAGAACTAAACAACAGATTTTGATCTTCGAATACATTGTGATACTGCGCGCTGCGAAGTAAGTGTTATGTGTTGGTATGTATTTATATTTGTGCATATGCCGGGACGATCTTACTTACATATTTTGTTGGATAGCTATTTAAAAAAAAGCTAAATACGTGCGATATTTCGCACTTCCCCAGTCCTCCACCAGTCCTCCTCCCCCTCCCCACTGGGCCCATATTCTAATTCCAGAGCGGCAGCGAGAACAAGTGTCTAAAATTCTGAAATGCAATTTTTTTCCGTTTTTGGACAAAAACGTGTACACTTTTCAAGTTTTCAGTTTTCAACCACACAGCCACAGCCCCACAGCCCCACAGCCCCACAGCCTCACATGTGACAGGAGGGGCCCGAGCCCCGAGACCCCGAGCGGCCGAGAGGAAGGAGGGCGCCCGGGGGTGACTGTTGATATCGAAATCTGACAAATACTTTCGCGTCATCTGCAGCAAACCTTCGGTATTTTTTTTAATATTCAATATGATTGTTTTATTTTAAAAATTGCCGACGACCCAGCCCGCCCTGACTCCTGAGTGCTGAATTTATATATATTTTTTAACTTGGTGTGAAAACAAAGTCCTATAACGGTTATTTACTAACCTCGGTTCATTTCTCGACAGAGATCAAATTTTTGCGTTATTTTCTACTGCAAAAGTGTTGTTTTAATTTATAAAAAAAACAAAACGAATAACTTTTCAGGGACAACAAACCTAAGCTCGATATGTTTGCCTATATGCGGTAACTTTAAACGTTTTTACGCGTTTTAAAGTATATCGGGGCAAATCGACCATGAAAAAAAATGCAAATTTGCACCTGAGAAATCGACCTTTTTTTATGAAAAGGCGATTTGAAACTATTTTCAGTTGACACAAAGTGAAAAATAGGACAATTCGTGACAGTTATGCCGCCTCAAAAAATGGACCTATTTGTAAACCCAAAGGACTATATATTTAGGATTAACTTTTTTAACGTAAACTCTTTTTTAACGGGTAACGTAATGCGGTTAGCAACGAACTACAAAGGCTCAATAGCCTCTCTACTCAAAATACACCCACAACGAGAGAGAAAATAGTTGTGGGATCCAGACCCCAGTATGTGGTCCTCGGGAAGGACCTGGTTCTTTCTGCTACGCACCATATTTATTTATTTTTAAAAACAAGGTGCATATTCCAAGTTTCCATACAATTGTGTGACTGTAAACTTCTTTTACGTTTACGTAGAGTCGTAGAGACAAATAGACGTTAAATTAAAAGGACCCGTTCAGTTTATAGAAAAAAGCCAAACTTATTTTGTTGCTTTTGTATTTGTTTTTTGATTGTTTAGTTCGGCCAACTGCCTTTTTTTTTAAATTGATACTGAATACTGCGGGTGCCGGGTGAATGGGTTTTTTCTAAATCGAAATGGCAAATGCCGAAGATCTCTGTGAGACGGGTCAGTTGTCACTGACTCACTTTAACGCTCACTGTGACACTGACCTCTCAGTCTCACACTGACCTCTCAGTCTCACACTGACCTCTCAGTCTCACACTCACAGTCTCACAGTCTCACAGTCTCACAGTCTCACAGTCTCACAGTCTCACACTACTACTACTAGTAGACCTACTAGAGGTAGTACTAAATATTAGCGACACTAGTCACAGACTCACAGCCTCACAGGACTCTGTCGCGGGAGTCTGTGACTGTAGTCTGCGAGTCGAAACTCGAAACTCGAAACTCGAAACTCAAAGTATTGAAAATAACCGAATTGACAACTTCTCGACGACGACGACTGACGGTGTGGCCGTATAGCGTGTGACGACGGACTTTGACTTGTGGCAGCAACTGGAGTCTTAGAGATAAAATTAGTTCGAGATTTTCCAATCAAACTCACCTAACTGATACTAAAGAGTAATACAATACTCATAATGACTCATACCTCACAAGGCACCTTTTTTGCTCTCAAAAAACTCTCAAGTTTTTAAAAAAAGAATCACATGTGTGACCTTTGTCAATTGTCAATTATGACAGTCTAACAGAAGTGAGATGAGTAGTAAACAGTATGGAACTGAGTGTAGGTGACTGTGAATGTGAGGCTAATAGTGAGACTCTGCGTGTGTGACTGGTCAGTGTTATCAGTCATCACAGTCATGCGAGTGACTGAGTGTGTGTGGCTGTGACACTGTGTGCTCACTTATATTAATATCCGGTTTTCAAATCTGCCCTGGTTATCATTAACCAACAATCATCAATGACAGATACCTCCGAAAATCCCCTTTTTTTTTTTGACTGAAGACTAAGTGGCAGAACGCAGAAGTTTCGAGGCTCGAGAAGTCCAGTCGCGAGTCGCGACGTGCGACTTGAGATTTCTTTCAAAGCGAACGCGAGAGGCAACGTGTCGTATACTCATATATCAATTGCCAGGACATCGGAGTACAATATGTTTAAAACGCCCCCAATCGCATTTTACTATACCACACTGCTTTCTGTGACAATTTTTTTATGCTTTTTTTTATGTTTTTTTTTTATCAATCAGAAAAAACATGTATGTAACTGATGAACCGTTTCACGCGCATCATGCTTCGTACAATCTTACTGTAAATGTCCGATTGATATCGTTGTGAGCCGTGAGCCGGTGAGCGTGTATGCGGAGGATATGAATTTTAAAATAATTACAAATTGAAGATATAGTTTGGTAGTGTTGTCACAATAAACACGCACGCATTCATATCTATATAGCACTATAGAGGTCGTATTTAAACTGTTGAGTAAACCTGACGGAAACGAAAAGTCTACGTTCTCACCATGTCAACATACGGATCGACCAATGCTGATCCACACGCACGTACACAGATACAATCGCAATCAGAGCTCGAGATTGAACGAAGCTCGTTGCTCAGTCAAAATGCAAGCGGTTGTATGGATAGCGAATATGTAAGTAATCCTGATAAGCTGACACGCGGCGACAGTGTTTTTAGTTTACAAGCGCATATCACAGCTTTCAAGAGGGCTTTCGTCAGACAGAGTTTATTCGAGTACTTGACTCTGTGGGTAGTAGGAGCTACAATGGTGTATCTGAAGTTATCGCACCCGACTCCACGGACTGTGAAGTATGTCAACTACCTGGATTACGTTATGAACCACGAGGATTTAGAAATTGATCCTGCAACGAACCACACATGTAAGTATTGCCCTAGTATTGCAAGAGTGTCACTTGTAGTCAGTGATAACAGCACTGCATATGAATGGGCTTTAGTTTATGATAAACCGTATAGGGTGATTGTTGTCGGATGTGCATATTTGCTTCATAGATATCACTGTACAATCCACACAAACGTACGCACGTGTAAAAATGTACGTTCTACATTACGGCTTCGTTCGTACATGTTTACATTGATGCTCTCGAGCATGATTATGTTTGCTTGGTACATGTCTGCTTCTATATGCATATATTGTTAGTTATCATATAGTATTATATATACACTTATATATTTATGTATTTATATATTTATATATTTATATATATATAAATACATATATATATGTTTATGTATTTGTATATATATATGTGTGTTTGTGTGTGTGTAGGTGTGTAAATTCGGATATTCAAATGACAAATCCATATATATATATATGTATATATATGTATGTATGTATGTATGTATGTATATATATATATATGTGTGTGTGTGTATATTATATATATATGTATATATATATATATATATATATGCAAATCTATGTTGTCTTACGTACATATGTAGATTTAGACTAACCTTTCATGTACATCTGTATATATACTTACACAAGTATATATATGTATGTATATATATATATGTGTGTGTGTGGTGTCTATCTTTATTTCTATCCGTCAATTGATATATTGCTGTCGTAATTATACGAATATGTTCTTACAGGCACAGCAATATTTTTTTTAGGTTATGTCTTAAGCGAATATATATATATATATATTATATATATACATATATTATATATATATATACCTATATACCTATATATATATATCGATGTGTGTGTGTGTGTGTATTGTCATGCGTATATTTCTAGTATACATATACATGAAATATATATGTATGCAATATAAATAATGCATGTACAGTTAGATTTATAGAAGGGAGATAGGTTGATTCAGATATGCAGGGAAAAGATATTGCTAGGTAATTCATAATCTGTATGTGCTGAATCCTTATTGGTTTGCAGGGTATATATTCCTACACATATATATATATATATATATGTGTGTGTGTGTGTGTGTGTGTGTGTGTGTATGTATACCTATACAAATATAAACATAAATATCTATATTACATCCATATCCATATATTGTACATCTCTATGGGAACTATATAATCAATTTTTCCCTATATTTATCTCTACATTAGTAGTTAGGATCGCTTATTTAAGATATCTGTACATGTATGGTTTCATATATGTCCTTACATATTATGCCAATGTATATGCCTACATTCACTTAGATATATATATATATATGTGTGTGTGTGTGTGTATACACTAGTTTTTCAACCTGTCATTACCTACTTGTATATTTGCCGCATACTCTGCGAAAGCCTGATCCTTTATCTATGCTTAGTCGGCCACGTATGGAATCTATCCTATCACTTGTGGTCTGAAATTCGATGTCCATACATACTTTTTAAATTCGTCACATTTCATTGGAAGCGCGGAAGGATTCTACTCTCATACGAAGAATCACTTATCCTTTATGGAAGACCTTTGCGTGTCCATTCTGTACAGTCCTAAGGCTACGCCAACATTTTATTGCCGGTTGTTTACTTCTTTACATCACATCGATATCATTTTCCATTTTATTTTACACAATGCTTATACTTTGAGAAAGTCTCTCGCCTCTGTCATTACCTATAGTTGTATCTCTTAGCACAAATAGGATGATTTATATGCAATCTTCCGGCTCTAGAAAATGGAATATCAAGTCAATCAGGCTCTATTCAGTGTTTTGAATATCTAGGGAATGTAGAATAGACACCAAAAGTGCTAACCACCTTGGAGACTGGCCCTCTTAGGGGGTACTCGAGCCAAGTGCCATACGATGCACTCCCTAGATGGTAGTAAGGACAAATAGTATAGGATGGAAGGGATTCACGAGTGTCTCACATCGGACCTACCCTTTCTAGAAGCGATCAGTATACCAAGCTTCATCCCTCACCCTCGTATCACTTTCTATTTTATTTGGTCGCTCATAACTTTATGCCTATATACGGTTATCTCACCTACGACCCACTCGCATAGAGCTTCGATGCAGATCTCTTGCCAAAGCTACAGTATGTAATCTTTCCTATTGTTAAACCTCGTTGCTTTTTGTTGCACACGGGTATCCACCGGTATCTCACAAATCACCATTCTACTCCTACCTAGGCCTTTTATAGAATCTCATTTTTCTTCATCGTACCATACTATGGACTCTTAAATTTATTTAAACTCGAATTCATATAAAGTGCAGAGCCGGGCTTGCACCAGTACCTCGCATACGACCCGTCCATCTCCAAGCCACACCTTGCATTCAAAAACTCACAAATATGATAACTGATATACTTTAAATCATATCGTATTCATCAAACAGACCCGGGTATTCACGAGTACCTTGCATTCAAAAAACCACAAATATGATAACTGATATACTTTAAATCATATCGTTCTCATCAAACAGACCCGGGTATTCACGAGTACCTTACATACGACCCGTCCATCTCCAAGCCGCATGTGTCCACAGAGGGTTTCCCCTCGTGGGCCGGTTATGTAGCGCCAATGGTGCTGTTCTATTTTTGTCTTGCTGCCACAGAGCTCGTATACCAACAGCTGCATGTCAGAAAGAGCTTGACCGTGATGTACTCAAACATCATGTTCTATATCATCGACTCCAGTGTGGCAACGTGTATATCCATGCTGCTGGCCGAGGTTCTCAAGGTGAGTATTCCGAGCCTTTATCCACACGTTGATGTGTAAAATCCACTGTGCTGGGCACTTGCATACGATTGGAAAGGCCGGTTGCGATGTTTGTATGTATCGAATATTGTGGTGGAGCGTATCTTCACGCGGTTGTTCCGTGAGTGTCTCTGTCGTTGTGAGGTGGGTAGTGAGTACGATTCACATACATGTCCGTTATATGACGAGCTGTAAAAGTCCGAACCCCTGCGTGAAATCAAAGCTAGATGATAAGTTTTTGCGCTGTATGGTCTCCCTGCCCTATAGCATTTCTTTTAGCGGTTTAGTTGTTTTTTTTAATCTTTATTACATGCCAATTGTTTGCATCATTTATGTTACCCATCAATGCTTACTTCCTCGATTCTCTTTCGTACACAGACCTCTGTAGGTATCTTGCGACCGGATTTCTTATCGCGTTGTAAGCCTGACCCGTACACCGGAGAATGCTCAGCCTCGAATCTGGATAAGTTAGTGAAGGGTAGGTACTCATTCCCTTCGGGACACGCCACCAGTGGCTTTGCCTTTGCGATCTACTGGTAAGTTCTGCGACAGCTGTAAGGATAGCTCGGCGGACGCTTCGTGCTTATAAGTGTACATTTTCTGCTTTTCGAATTGTCGGTGCGGCCAAATGCATAGATGTATTTGTTCGTATAAGATCTTGTGGCGGGAGGTCTATTGTCCTTCTATTTATGGCATCTACATTGCGGACCTAGCAAATGATCGACCTAGAAGTCCCTCGTCTTCGACCTCTTGACTAGGATTTGTTCGGTTTTATTTTATCTGTGTATGATTATCCATCATTTTAAAAATGTTCTCCCTCTTTTGTGTATCATTTCCGACGTACATGAGCAACTAAACTGTGCGTTTGACTTGATAGCATGCATTGCGTCTAAGATCTATCATGTCGAGTTGTTTTGTGCTCGTTCAGGATCATGTATTGTCATAGGGCGCAGTCTATATCTCTTGTTTTATGTTTTCTGCTGGTTTTATATGTTCTGCCTCGATGAAGCTAGTATGACTTGAGATTCCTTATCAGCAACAATCAATAATTTGGAATACACTGCAATGGTAAACCGTTATGGTTATCCTATCCGGACATGAACCCAGTCATTAACTCCGCCATTGCATCTGAAGTCTGCGATTTTGATTGTTTGATTCATATTGCCATAATATAACCCATCGAATGCGTAGTCTATATAGTGTATATGTGAACACTAGTAGTTACGAAGGGCGATTCCGATTTTAATCGATTCTAACTTGTCCCTATCCCTTGTACCTTCCAGCGCGGCTTATATCATTTATACGTGGTACGTGCGAATCCCAAGGGAAGTCCGCCAACGCCGTGTAACATCTTCGAAAAGATTGCTTGACACACTTGCCGGGTGCGGCTTCTACTTCGTGATATTCATGGTTGCATTCGCTTGGGGCATGGGTGCTTCAAGGATCAATGACAACAGGCATAGCGTACAGGACATCATCGCCGGTGCATTACTAGGTGGAGTATACGGAGCGTTATTTGGTGTAAGAGCGGTATTCAATCACGCGGACGTGAATGAGGAAGACAGGGATCATGATACAAGTGTTGGTAGTCATGGCGAAAGTTGCAATAACAAATCTTACTCGTATAACTAATAGCGATGCATTCATTGCTAAGAGATGTCGAATGTAAATAAATTTAGGGACAGTCTTGAAACAAAAATGAAGTTCCAACTCCGAGTGGTTTTTTCATAAATTAGAGAAAGTAATTGTCAGTAAGTCGTATACTAGTTGTTGTTCTCGCTTTTGTGCTAGCGATAGTAAAATATAATACTCATTTGCGGATTTGATTGCGCTGATCTATATGCTATTTCTTGTGTCATCCCTCAGCACCAGTAGAGTAGCTACCTAGTTTCAAAAAAAAACGCAGAAATATCTCATAATTCGACAATAGCACTGCCGTAAGCGGAGGTTTACTCGCAAGTTCCAAAAAAAAAAAGCCCCCCCTTCTCTGTGATACATGAATAGGTAATATAGCGGGTGTATTGTTTGGCACAAATTTTATCCGAAGAGTCCGAAAATTCAAAGTAAATCTTACATCCGCGCGCACGTTGTACAATATATCTCTTATGTGGTACATATACCTTCTGGCGCGTGAGTACCCCTACTTTTAAACATGAGATTTCCAAGACACTTATCGTGGATGGCATGCATGCGTAGTATTTACTAATATTGACAGAAATTATCACTGGCAAGTTGCTATGTATTAGCCAATACAAATTGAGCAGGGGGTAAATTGAGCAATACGCACACACTGTGTCTGCGGAGGATAATCGAAAACTACCTGGGATAAAGTAACTGCACACGGCTAGACTTGATGGAACGGCGACAGACATCAGTTTACACCTTCGGCTTCCAAATCTCACATAACTTCGCCCAATTTTTTTTTAAATTCGATCAACCGTCGGCGATATAGACTGAATACAGTTGATTCTTTTATTAACATTTATTGCAATAGAGGGTGGAAATTAGTACTCTACTAGTAGATGACCCGGTTCTGAATATGGCTGGCAGTTCATAGTTCAGATTTTAGAAAGAAGAGGGCGTGGTTTTAGGTTATAGGGTTCTAACCTAAACTCTAAACCCCTGAACCATAAAATCGATAGAATTCGTCTATGGGACAATTTCAATTGCTGGTATAATGATTTCACGACCTGTCCACAGAACTGATTGGGTAAACGTTCGACTAGATAATGGATCGATATCCTATGTATCTTCCTCTACCACTAAGTAGAGGGCTTTCTATTTCGTGGTAAATTTGAATTCGAGGCATAGGGGCACTATGACCGTGCGGTAGCGATGGCCATCCATAGGAGCTCGGCGGAAGCATTCAGTTGGGTAGAATGGCCAAAGTATAGCACTAGATAGATTCTGAGAGGGGTGATGCGGACTGAAGCCAACGGCTGCGAATGATTGTCTTCGGACTAAGCCTGTACTGGACAGTATTCTGTCTTCTGGGATTCAGATTGTGGAAAAAGGGGTATTTCCATGTAGTGTTGTCGGAACGAGCCTAGGATGAGTTTTGGAATTTTTGGCCAGCATTCTGGTGGCCGTATCGCGTCTAGTGTCGGTTGAATGAAGATCGGGAAAGGCAGGTCGATACGGGCCACGCTGAAGTGAAGGCTTAAACTTCCATGTAAGGGCAAGAAATATTGTAGATGTGAGTGGATCTTTGCCATTATCATCCAGGCTTCTCGTTCAATCAATTCTAGTTGATTCCGTTATGCGAGGGGTGTAGCCAGGTAAATGTAGCACTTTTGTGTCAATACACTTTGCGTGTAATATAGTAAATGTGGGGTATGTGTTTCGGACATAATAGACTAGCGCGGGGTCCACTTTTGCCGGTCTTGGTATAGAATCAGAAGGAGTGTAGGAGCCTGAGAAGCTATACGATGATAGCTCGCGTACTGTGAGAAGTGAATATCTTGTTCTGATAGTTTCTCTATGTCGCTATGTCTCTGTCGAGTTGTGACATTTTATGTGCACGGTTTGCAAGTTGCTAGTTCGCTGCTGTAGATATACGGCTACTCTGTTGCTTCAGCTCACGAGCTTCAAGTGGTAACTGAAGATATGTTTCGTGTGCCGATCCATGGTTTGACAGGCATGATAGTTGTGCGTTTAGACTTTGTTGCGTAAGGAAGGCTGGGTTAGGAATTAGTTATTTCAGGAGATAGTCGTCTTGGTAGGAGCGGTAAATCAGGTTCCATGGGGTACCATCAAGGTACACGGTTAGTTGATTGGCTGACATAAGTCCGGGGAACTGGAGAATTTTTCTCCTTTGGAAAGTTGGTGGACTGGGACGGGCAGTCTTCCGGTTACATATCGTAGCTGCATTCTTCAGAATAACCTCTTTGGATGTTGCGGTCAGCTCTGTTCCGTCATTTATATGTATAGTGTGCGGTGTCGTCAACGATATAATACTTAAACCGCACATAAATTTTTGCATAAACACCGGTATAGCATTGGTTTTGTGTATGAATGAAATTGTGATCCTGCATGGAAACCGAACGGGGCTGTCATCCGTGTTGCTGTGTTAAGTTTTTTGGTATAAGAACTTTAAGAGACCTTCATATAATACTGAAGGAAATTCTAAAACTATTTGTATTTGAGCACTTTACAGTGTATTAAACGCTTGTTATGTAGGATAGTATTTCGCACAGACTGACATGTCACACGGCTACTCTGAGTCATGATCGTCATTGACTACAATGTACACAACCAACACTTAAACACGTGCAATATGAATACATGAATGTACTATAGTCTATTGACCTCACGGATCTGATATCTACTCAATACTTGCTAACGAGATCTGTTTCGTTTTATTTTCTGCAAAAGAGTATATCAGCTCTACTATGGATTGTTCACAACTCCGTCAACGAGCTCGAGTGGTGATGGAAAATTCCGGCATGACCATGTAAAAATTGTAGCCTTGGTTTTAAAGTAAACAAAGTTCATGGCTTACCTGGAATGTACCCTTTATGTAGAGGTTATCTGTACTATTGCTAAAATCGTACTACCCACCTTCTCACCGCAAGCAGAGTGTACATGATTGATCTGGTAGAACTGCGTTTGGATTCTTAATGCTGGAATCTGGTTGTCAATTCGAGCAAGTTTACTGTAGTATGTGCCATCGAAGACGGAGATCAAAATACACAAGCAGAATTGAAGCGGAGGAAGAAGAAGAAAAATGCTCTGTAAAACTTTCCCCACTGTCATATCAGTAATTGGCACTGTCAGAAATCTGAACATGAAACATTTCAGCTTCGTGGCTACTCGATTAAAGCAAGTTGAATAACTTGAGCGTAGTATACAACAGTAGTGTCTGACGAAATGTTTTGCATTGGCGAGCCAGCCCCCGATGCTGAGCCAGCCCCCGATGCTGAGCCAGGTTCGAGTTTTTTACACAATTGAAGTACATTTGTTGTGCAGTGTATTCTACCTTTATCAATTATCGTAGTATAGACAACATGAATTGAAATGTCAGATATGCTGATGAGTCAATCTACGAGTATGAAAAATTTTCTTTGCTAAACTGCAGATGACGGTTTGGCCCCGAACTCATATCATACCTCATTCGTTCGCGAAAAGCGCCATTCACTACATAGTGTCCCGAATAATTCAATCTGTCCATTCCACAGCTTTAGTATGGTACAGCACCTACAAAAGATGCTGGTGGACACCCACCAAAATAAAACGAAAACCACAGGGGGTGGGCTTATAATAGTGTACTGTATTGTTTTCTGACCAATAAACACCGTCTCGCAGTGAGTGGTCTCATGTACAAGCAAGATGGTAATAAATCACCGGTATGCTACTGTATTGATGGCTGCTTCATTCTTCAACTTCCCTGAGGTTACCAAATAAAGTATCAATTATACCCTTCAAAAACTGCAAACGAGTTCTCACCTTTCAACAAATCATCGCATAATGCTATATCGTCCCAGAATATGCTTGATGGCGCCACGCACGAACACTCAAAGGAGAAACTTATATGCTTCTTTATTCTAGTATAATTCGACAAACAAATATCGACTTTTATCGCTATACAAGGTTACTCAGTCATAGCATGTAGGCCCCTGTCGAATGTATGGCAAAGAGTTGTGGATGAAAAGTTGCACCATCACAATCTTCCCTTTCTGATACAATATATAGTTCAAATCGCCTAGTGTTCTGCTATCCTATTCATACTGATTACTCATCAGTTCAAATCATGAACGGTACATAGTCCATTGCCGACCTTCGTTGGGAGAAAGACAAGATGTATATGTTGCATGTTTTGAATAGTGCTCTGTATTTAGTTAACATAACTTTTGCTTTGTGTGGGTTGGCTTCGGTATGACGACGAACGCTTGTTCCGGCATGAATCGACAAATCTTGAAACACGTTAATAATCGACGTTTTCGTCGAGTTTGTAGAGGTACTACACAAAACAGTTGTATCTTACGATCAGTTTATTGAACGTGCATACAATCCCTTGTAATTATATGCTTGGTACACCTTGATGTATAGCCACTCATGCTATCTCGACTCAACCATGCCTGGTCTACTACCAAGCTGCTTCTAGCATAGT
Source organism: Sphaeroforma arctica JP610 (assembly GCF_001186125.1). Classification (NCBI taxonomy): domain Eukaryota; class Ichthyosporea; order Ichthyophonida; genus Sphaeroforma; species Sphaeroforma arctica. Next base: position 68,098 of record NW_014040179.1, on the reverse strand, counting down.
GTCACACTTCTCCTATTATCCTTAGTCCTCACCTAGCAAACCTCTCTGCATCGCTATGTCTCTTCTGATACTATGCGGCTCCTCACCATGGTTTCCTTTCAATGATCTCTTCCATATGACCTTGTTAGAGTGTATTGTAGTAGACTTTAAAAGAAGTGCAAGTGTATGTATTTATTTCTGACCTCGACCTTGGTTTTATACCTAAGGTGTTTGTGCTAGTGTTCAGCCGCTTGGGCTGTCCAGGGTAACAACTCATATGGTCAGTATGAGAAACCTTCTGCAGAACACTTTAACACTTCGATGCTATTCTATTTCGACTTATCTGCTACTAAATCTCACGCTGATCATATTATGCCTTTCCGCAAAGGTTGTGACTAACATAGGAACGCAGCTGTTTTTAGAATGTTGCGGTTGACAGACTTAGTTCACTCGCGGGAGTCGGTTGACTACAAGGTTTAACTGAGCATAGTTTCCTTGGAACTCTTAACGTTACCAAATTTATCCTCCGAGCAGCCAACTAGATTGCCAGTCTGATGACTCAAAGACATATGTCGGAAGCGAACGCTAGCGAATAATTCTGTTTGATTTCAAAGAGAATAAGTGATTAGGTAGGGCCGTTAGGAAGGCATAGAAAGGATTTGGAAAGGTTTGTCTTATAGTTTAAATACGTAATTTTAAGGATCTGATAAGGGCTTTCTGATCGGATCTTGAACACTTAACAAGTTTATGTTTGTTCAGGCAATAATCAATAAATATACATCAACTTCGTAGGAAGGGAGTATATTGAAATATTGTTATCATAGTGTACTTTAACCAATTTTTTAACAAACTTATAGAAGTTGTATATGTACTGATTATTATAGGAACTCAAGACAAGTATAGATAAATAGTTACGTAGGGTAGAGAAGACGATGGATGTCACATAAGTCACTCTCGTGACAAGATTAAAAATCGAATGGGCAGATCTTTCGGTGAGTTTCCTCGAACCTTCGAATATTCTAAGACCAATTAGATAACAATTGGACCAACAATCAATAGATCCGGATAGGGGCGTAGGCAGCAGCTATTCAAGAATGTCAGTTTTATTGTCCGATTCCGGAAGCGACCAGGAGGTTGCACATTGAATCGACAAGGGACATAGAAGAACATCAACACCATGTCCATCCGCACAACAGACGTATTCCCAAAGAAGGTAGGAGGATGGCGAAATGTAGGTACTAAGGACACTAACTGAACACACGAAGAGAACACTGCTGGAGGAAGACGAATTGCAAAAAGAAATGAACAAATATCGACATATGAACAGGGAAAGATACGGACGAAGAATACCGTAGGTAAGATCCACAACGGTTAAGGTAAGTGAAAGTTACACGTATGGTAAGTACGGAGTGACGAGTATACTACCCCGTTAAATAAGTAGCACGAGATGTCATGAGATGATGTAAAGTAATGAATTTCAAACCATGAGATGGTATAAATTAATAACAATACAGGACAATAGGACGATGTAAATGGACAACAATGGTGTAGTTACGACTAAGGAAATGTTAGGCCGAGGATATGTGTGAAGTTAGGCTCGTTGTAGGAGGTGTCACGATATAAGAACCGTGATAAGTGTTATATTAATAACGAGTAGTGAACACAAGGTGTAGCGCGACACGTACATGTATATTGGTAAAGTATAAATACACATGGGTGGTGTTGTGGCCAAGTAAGACGAATATGACACAGCATACGAAGGATACACAGCCTACGGGGCCGGCAGTGATGAAGTTTAGTTAGGAGACAGCAGGCGAGGTATCATAGGCAGACATGACAACAGATGAAGTGAGGTGAGCGGTTCTGCAACACATGAACAAGCAACATACAACATGAAGTAAACAGCTGTACATGAAAAGTGGGCGATAGGTCAGGTACTTTTGAGAAAAGGGGGAAAGGTACAAAGGCATGTAGGGAGTAATCGCGCATGTTCCGGAATAGAGCTCCGCCCATAAACTATCCGTGATTAGGGGAGCGGACATGCTTCCCGAGTAAAACTACTCCTGCACAAGAGCAGGACTCACTAAGTAGTAAGTACTCCTAGGAACTGTCTCATACCTCGGAAATCCTCAAGCACATGAGCATCTAGGAAGACCAACACATGTGGACATTCCCACATAGATTAGACGATAATATATAAGGTGGACGAATGCTTCAACAAAAGTCATTTCCTACACTGAAGCATATTTTAACGAAACAATTTCTTGCACGATGGTGAACGTCCGCCAAAGTAGACGACAGCGACACATGTAGCCAGAACAACAAGGTCGCCTTGATATTCATCAACGAGCATCAGCGAGGATTGTAGCTAAAGGCGCCAACTGGGCAGGAACCCGCGGATTGGCAAGGAAACGAGGAGGCCTCACGGGGGGGCTTGAGAGACTACAGAAGTAAACGTATTTCTATATACGTTAATAACGTTTTACGTCGTCAGCCCGAGAGTAATTTGGGACTTGTTCTCAATTAATATACGTATAGGTGGGTCAGCCCGAGAGAACGTAAGAGTAATTTGAGACCTTCTCAGATTATTCTATTTATAGGACACGGGCCACCGGCTAGCCGAGAGCCGAGGTCCGAGACTGAGTGTACGTATCAGAGAATATGATATATATATTTCTAGAAAATATATCCGAGTGCTAAAGTGTTTTGCATAAGGTTTCTCATACTGATCATATGAGTTTTTACCCTGGCCAACCCAAGTGGTTGAACACTAGTACAAACACCATCAGTATATAACTGAGGGTGAGATCATAAATAGATTCATTCGGACGCACCATCTTTTTCAACCATTTGCACTTTATATAAAGACCACTACATTGCACTCTAATAGGGCTCGAACAAGAGAAGTTCGGGATAACCAAGCAATCTTACGACGCACACTCGACGCCCACTATGCTCGAATACAGTCAGACGGAGGCTTGACGCCTGCAAGCGATGTGGGTAGTGAGCCATCGGCAAGGGACGACCTGTGTCAAAGTCAGATAGAAGCTGATAAAGACCAGATGAGGGGGGTGAGAGATGCTACAGACAACCACCTATCTCAAATACGGCTATAGTAGCGTCAGAGACAGGTGTAGCATCTAGGAATTAGATTATCAAAAAGCCAATACAAATCCCAAAACCTCAGGATAAAAAAAATTGAGTTTTGGAATTGGGATTCAAATATTCCTGATATTAGAGTCATCAGAAATATCAGCGGTAGAACCGGTAAGCTATCTGGGACTCCGTGTGAGAGAGAAACACTCAAGTAGAAACCCGAGTCTATTGAATTAGAAAACACAAATAAAGACTCCGTTCGGTTTCCTAAGCCTTCCTATAACTAAATTGTACTTCTGAGACATATCGCTTACAGTCAAATGTAATTGAATTCTCTTCTGTCAGTTAGCATTACGTGTGCATGGTCAATGGCTTCTTCACAATTGGCAACTTTGCCGTTACCCAAGATTAGGATGGTGTTTTTTATATATGTATACTCATACCAGTAGCGTAGACTGTTCGGCGTGATATGGCGGAAACTTCAGCACGTGGGACCAATAGAGCTATAACTATTGCACCATTCACGTAAATACACTGAAATACTCGTTCATCACCTTTGGTAAAGATATTTTTAAGTTAATGCACAAATGTGGTTTTAGGGTTTTATTTGAACATCCGACTTGTCCGTACAGTTATCGGCATGTGATCCTTTGCAATAGAACACTCTTTCATGTAGTGTCCAAAGATTGGCTTACCAGGAGCATATTTTCTAAGATTACAGGGGTTGCCCATTCCATTTAGGTTCATAGTTACATAGCCTTACAACCATCACTCAAAGTCTAGCTGCAAAGAACCGTCAATACATGCATCTATATATACAAGCCTCAGGATATTGAGGTATTTCCGAGAACAAAGGAGCTGAGCGTTCTTGTACAGATTGCGTATACGATTAATATAGCAGACACTAAGCTCATGGAGGCATGTGCGCCACATTTGGTAGAAGGTATCATAGCTTCAAATTCTGCAGAAGAATATTTAACCGACCTACCGCTCGCTCGCTCTTACCCCGGATGATTATGTCGAAATTCTAGCTAAAACACGTAGTGGGGTGTGCGAAGACCGCTAGTTATATCGCAAATAAACGCTCAGCCCATATGGTTAACGTGCTTGAATTTGAATTTGAGTGGACAATATAGTACTCTTAGAACCAGAAAAAGGTGGAATAGATTTGATATAAATAGCAAATTGGTACACGTGTTCGATGATAAGAGTTAAGCAATGATAAGCTGCCCTCTAATCTCATCACAATTTTATAACAATAGGGTGTGGTTTGGTCGGGTGCTTATGTACGTGCTATCAATGTAGGCGCAATGGCTGAAGTACAAAAGGATTCTATGGCAGGTGGCGTTCGATTTAGCCCCCTTTTCATGAAAAAAGACTAATAGACAGCGTTGTTTATAGTGCAAAAACTCCTTGCTTGTGTCTTCCAAAAGTATTGTGCCAAACCTGCGGGTATTAGATCTAGTGGTGCCTGGTCCTTGCCAGAATTGCCACAATCTTCTGTTGACTACGCATGTGCACAAAACATTCCGCCGGGACCAGGACTTGCAAGTCGTTGTCCTAACTTACAACGAGTACCGGTCCAGGCTAGCACAGGTAGCCGCACACAAAAATGGTGGGTCTACAGTTCAACGTACATCGGCTACAAGCACATCGACACGCGCGACTCATATCGCGATGGCTACTATAGCTATCAACTGTATGCTGCCGGTGTTACAAATTTCTGGTATTGAAAATACGAAAGCAGACGGTACTCGAGATTCTGTTTTGACATATACAATATCTAGATTTGAAGTATGCGCTGAGGGCGAGCTGGTGAACTTAGACGAAAACAATTGATCATATCAGTTTGGAAGAGAAGGAATGCAGCGCAGAAATGAACTGTTTGGAACATGGATATGAATTCAATGTACTCATCAAAGCTTCGGAATATGGTCATTTATTGCATTTGTGACATGGGATGTATACACTGCTCGAAGTTATTCAAGTACATTTCTACTCCAATTTTACAGAATATACAGGTACGATCGTTCGCAAGAAAATAACTATTAGGGTGTTAAATGTGCTGGTTCCCGCAGCAGTACTGCAGTGTCCTGAAGTCTCACTGCTTACGCCCAGTGTGAAGTCTCTACATAATGCGGGCAAATTTTGTCTGCTTGCTACATACTAGTGGTCAGGTTGGGCACACGTATGTTTGATGGGTTGTTTACAGATTCAACTCTACAACATTTGCAGTTGTTGCCCTGTTTAGATACACTAAATAGCTGATAGAACTCTTATCAAAAACCGTGTGCGTTTTTAACGAGCACGGCGCCAGTTGCGTTGTAATGCAGTATTTTTTTTCCGGGTTGATACCCTCGCCTTTGTTGAGTGCTTCGGCAAAGTATTCCATAAAAGTTTTTGATAGCGCGGTATACCTTCTAAAATCTCAAAAATTGGCGCCAATCATAAGCCAATTCTGTGGCTTACACATGTACACTTGGCAATAATATAAACATCGTAAACTATAAATAAATAACTAAAAACAACTTACAGTGCAAATTTATTAATAAAAACAACGTGTAATATAAATAGATAAATAAAACTATGCTGTAATATAAACAGTTAGATAAAACCATGATAAAACCATGATGCGAGTTAAAAAAATATTATTGCTGATATGTATGTGCATTATGCGGCTTATGCCTACCATACGTATGAAGTTGGGTGACTGTCGCTGACGCATTGTCGCTGACTCATACGCATGCAATTTTTGCAGCGAAAGCAAAACTAATAAATAAAATCCATATGACTGACGATCCCATTTCAATTTTATTACAATATCTATGACTGAAAAGGAAAGCAGGTGATATACACAACACGTTCAAGGAAAGCTACACGAAATTACAACATTATAACTTTTAGACCCCAACTAAAGTTGTATCGTCGGATCATGTCATTATTTGTATAATTTGACAGTGATTGACTATGATGGTGAACGTATATAGTTTGGGAATCATGCAGTACACGCTGATATCATCTCTTAGGAATCTCGAAGAGATACAGGCTACCCTATTAGCTACTCCCCATATCTATTTTTCACGACGGACCTTTGATTCAAATTTTCGCCTCCGAAACGTAAATCTCGGTGACCAGTAGGTCACCAGTGTAGAACTGAATACCACTTTCAAAAAAACCCACAGACGCCACCAAAACGTTGACTTGAAATTTGGATTTTCAATCAAAAAACGAAATTTATCCAGTAGGGAG